>NW_015150643.1:1087987-1107505 GCF_000732505.1 Cyprinodon variegatus | reverse complement strand
TCCTGACAGCTGACTTCAATTTAAAGACCAATGGTGCCAGAAAAACTTTGTTATCCATGTAAAATGCTAGATCAACAATGATATGATTAATCAAAGCCTATAAAGATGGTGAAACGGCACATGCTAACTCTGGAGGAGCTGATACGACAACTACTTCTTTTGCATTCCACAAACGTGGCCAGTATTTGTAAGTTGCATTAGGTCAGGGGTCACCAACGCGGTGCCCGCGGGCACCAAGGGGCCCTCAAGGACCACATGGGGTGCCCTCTTCGTCTTCTGAAAACAGAAGAACTCACTCAGTGGGTTAAGTTTATTTATTTTTTTATTCTGTTGCTCTTCTTTTCAATCATTTATGTACTATTTCATCATATTTCAGTGGTTTCAAAATGACAATATTAAAAAGAAAATTAGAAATGAATAAAAGAATAAAATAAGAATAAAAATGAGTTTTTATGGCTGAGATTTTCTGTAGGTGAACACTGATCCCTCCAGTTCATAGGTCAGTATTGGTAGCCCTTCCTATGACTCGGTAGCCATGAAGTAGCCCTCAGGATAAAAAAAAGTTGGTGACCCCTGCATTAGGTAATATATAAATCATCCTATTTAAAGTTTGCTACAAGCTTTGCAGCCAGATCTGCAATGTGTTAAAGGTGTCATAACCTGCAAATGTGACGTTTTCACGCTATGTTTGTCAGAGTTGTGCCTTAGTTAAAATCCCCCTGTTCATATAAGAAATGTTCACAGGAGTTGGCTCGTTGCAGAGGAAGATTTAGGTCCCCCTGCTCGATTTACACCATTCACAGAAGGAAGGCTTGATATTATTGCTCCTATCACTATTCCACCAAAAGGAGCAGTTTCAATAATCAAGGATTCACCTGGAGTCATTCAATATGTGTTGCTGATCCTGTAACTATTTACCTATGAAATAAGAGACCAAAAGAACATGGTTATCAAACGATGGCTAACTGCTAATGTTGCTAACTCTTCATCCACATGATGAAGAGCAGACACACAAGTCAAATTTTCTTTGTAGCCTCCTGAATTTTTTTCTAAAAAGGGCATGAAAAGGGATCTGAATGAGTTTAAATTTCTTATCTCCTATAAATAATTAAACATTAATTTAATTTAAAGACTATTTCAGAAGGATTGTATAAGAAAAATACAGGTTTTGACTCCTTTAAACAGGAATTTTAGCACTAGGCTTAATGAACGGAGGAAAATGTATTCAGGGGTGAGAGTCTAAAGTTTTCGGGGAGTTTTTATGTGTTCCTACATACCATAATTTAACGGTAACAACTTTTCTTTTTTATGCAATTGGATTATACTTTATTTTCATACGCTCTATGAAATATTGTTTATATATCTGAAAAATGTTTATAATGTTTTTTAATCCTATTCTTAGTAGATGCTATAGATCCTGTGAAGAACAGACTGGAAAAAAGGAGCATGATTTCTTGTTTTCATTTCTTTAAATGTTAGTCATGTCATAGAAAATGCATCATGGTTGTGACCTCTGACCTCAACTGCAGGGAAGTGGGGTGTGTCACCATATGGTGCTGAAAGAGGGAGCGTTAGAGAGAGGGAGAGAGAGAGAAATGGCTGGGATGATGAGACCCATGGGGCTGACACAGCAGCTTAACAAAGCATGCAAAGCCAATCAGTTTTCATCAAGGCATTTTATAGATACACAATGCCATAAAGCTAGCAAATTAATGTGACATCTGTGTAGAGAAGGTAAATGCACACACATTTTGGGCACATATGTACAATTTACTCTCAGAGACAGAGAAACTGTGCTTTTGGAAGTTTTTCCTTAAATTTTTACAGCAAAACTGGATGTATTTACTTGGATTTTTTTAACAGATCGACGCAAAATTTTAAATTATTGTAAAATGTGATGAAATAAATCATTTGTAAGCTGAAAGACAATCTGTTAAAGGCTGCTCAAAATACAGCCAAACCCACAATGGAAAGGTTGTCATGAATATTAATGTGTTGGAATGGAAAAGTCAAGGTTCCGAAATAAATCAGACTGAGAATATGTGAAAAGACTTGAAAACAGATTTTCACAGCTAGTTTCTTTCCGTTTGGATGCTGGAAGTGTGGTGCAAAAATAAATGTGTCCAAATGTCTGATGAAAGATAGAGACATACCACAAAAGTTTTGCAGTCACTTTATCTTAATCTCTTAGTCTATCTAAAATTAAGTCAAAATGTGAATATTATGAGGCTGTAATATGAGAAAATGGGAAAAGAATTGAAGTATATGAATACCTTTGCAGAGGTTGAGCACTGTATTGACATTTAATCACTCTGCAAGGCTGATCATATCAATGGACAGTCAGGTACTTTGTGAGTCTGACTGATTGTCATGATTAATTTTCCTCTCAGCTTCCGTCACACATCACATCAGCAGAGCAGCAGGAGGACGATGAGAAAAAGACACATATGCACACCTTAGTCTTACTATAACCCTCACTTGCTTCTCTGAAAGCCCTCTCCATCTTTGCAAAACAATAGGGGGTCAATTTTCTCCCACTTAGCCCACAGGTGCCATTCTGACTGAACCTTCATGATTATCCTTCTCAGTAAATGAAACCACCGGAGCGCAGACTAGTTTGAGAAATGAAATGTACCCACAGCGGTACATAGGAAGGTGCACACAAACACATGCATGGCTGTGCAGAAGCTAACAGGAAGCTGCTGTCTGCACGGCCTGCAGGCGGCTCATCTCTGCTCAGTTCACTTGACTGAACCGCAGAGTGTTGGGAGGGGGGTGGGGGGGTATGACCCCTTGGTTACGCAGGCTGCCTCATAATGGATGAGCACAGTCATTTGAACGCATCAGATCACCATGCATCACTGCACCTTCATAACCGTAGATTTCCTCGAAGAGACGGAGCACGGCAGAAATAAGGCTGAACCTTAAAGTCAGATGAACCACGGCAAAGCGACGCATTAGCAAATTAAATGTATGTTGACCTGATTTAGTACAGAAATAAACTGGATTCACTCTAAAAAGTGAAAGAATAATAAAAAAGACACCAATGAAATCATTAATTTTAAAATTGGTCATTTTTCATTTCAAAGCCCATAACAGGATCTCTTTTTGATTTACTAGTAGATTGCACCAGTAGGTTCAAATGGCCTCTTGGAAGGGAAACAAGCCCACAGCATAACTGACTTTCCACCGTAGCAAACAGTGTGCAAAATGTGCATTTTCATAACCATTATTAAATTATACCAAACAACATTTTTATTTGTGTTGTTAAAAGGTCAGTCTTAGACTCAGCTGAGATGGTGGCAGAATAATGCTGAGGGAATTATTCATTTTAGCAGAGTCATTGAAGTCTTTTACTGAAATTTGTAAAAGGCTGCAAAAGTAAATGCTGTTAGGCTGACCCGGTCAACATCCAAAACCTAAACTGAAGGCAAATCTGACAGAGTTGGAGCTATGACATCACAGTGCCATATTGTCTTTGTAAAACGTGAATGAGGGACCAGAAATTCTGCTTTTGGGGATTTTCTGAAACATTTCTGTCAGCATTGGATATTCTCATTATCAGTTCGTATGAAATCGTACGAAAAGTTATGCACTGTAATTTCGTACGTTTCAGACGTTTTTTTTCCGTCGCATTTCGTCGTATTTTTACGTCTTGCCTCGAGACAAGATATCCTTGCGCATGCGCATCTTACGCACCATTAAATAACATAGAATTTAACATAAAATTAACCCTAACCCTAAGATACAAAACAACAAGCAACGTAGCTAGAGACCTGAAGAAGTGATTATTGCACGCGGATCTGCTTTTTTCGTCTGCCTGCGTATACAATTTCATACGAACTGATAATGAGAATATGTTGATATAACACGTATACTAAATTTAAATATTAAACCAGTCAGGTTGCTCCTGTGTGACATTCTAATAGTAGTGTTATACTGTACAGATTTAATATTTATAACATTTAGTTGAATAAAATATGTTTGAGAGACTCTAGGAAATATGATATTCTTTTTTATGTAACAGCCTCACATTATGGACACAAAACAAGTTTCTGAGAGTATGCAAGACACTATATGTAGTAGCAATGTAACTCTGCACTGAATATAATTTGACTACATGGTGGTAGGGGAATTATGCTGTGGGATAGAAGGGTCAAAGTAAATGTGATGGTTGATGAAGCTAAATAAAGGATAATAATTCTGAAGGTGATAAGCTGGATGGTGGCCCATCTTCCAGTAAGCCTCAAAACACAGCATGAGTCAGAATTAATAGTTTAGATTTATATACATAAAAACTGAGACCTATGGCAAAGATTGCTGATTTAATATTCTCCATACACTCAGACTGTTGACAGCGACCTCTTATAAAATTCCCCCCAAACTAAACCCAGATCGCTGTCCTCAGGTTCAAAACAAATTTAGATCAGTGGGGGAAACTTAGAAACAAGAGGAGAGGTTTTAAACAGATGAAGAGGAACTCCAGGGCTCACCTGCAGCCTGCGGCGCCTTATTATTCCCGAGTCATCCATGGCGTAATGAAGTAAGCAGAGGCTTCCCTCGCAAAATCAATGCTTTGCCTTAACTGCTATGTTTTTTTTTTTTTTTAGAAGGCAGGGCGTCAGCATCCGAACTGCATGAACCGGCAGCGGCGGCGTCCTGGCGCATCCGAACGAGACCGGGGTCACGTAGAGGAAATCCGTGGAAACACGCACATGTCAAGCGTTGACATTCTCTCTAATTCTCATGTAGAAAAGAAATGCTTCTAACAAAGCAGCAATGAAAGTCTCCTTAGCTTCGCTGTCCCCTCTCTGCAGACAGACATGCTGCCCTCTATGCGCTCAGAGATCCCTCTCCTCTCGGAGCATCCTTGAAATCTCGCCAGAAGGTCTGCAGCTTCAGTATTATTGGTTGGACCGTCATAAAAAAGAAAAAGCCTTATAATAATCAGCTCCCAGCTTTTAATGTCAGATTCAAAGTTCGTCCGCTTTTTGTTGTTGTTGGAGCCGAAGATGTGTCAGCTTGGCTCCACCTCTGAGCACAAAGGACGACGCGTCCAAAGCGAAGCAACCAGGCTGGTAGTTGCTACTCATTAGGAATGCATCCCTCTCTCAACTCCTCCATTGGGCTGCTGCAGATTCCCGTAAACATCTAGCGCCTCCTCCCAAAACACATTCCCTCTTTTCTTTCATTCACATTTTTATTATTATTATTTCATAGGAAGCGGATGCAGAGATTAAAGTGAGAAAGCAATAACGCGATATTTTCTTCTCGGTAATCCCCTCTCGTCCCTGGGGTTCTCCTGTGGTGAAAACCCACCCCACATCCCACGCAACTGACACAGCTAGATAAGGGTATGCACATGTCCGACCAAAGAGTTTTCATTATGCTGTAAAAGCAGTAAAAACCTGGACACAAATAAAAATATCCCAAATTCAGCACCACAGACAGCGGCACATGATGAGCACGGTTAGAATCTTTCTTTTTCTGCATCTTTACTTTGATCCTTCCTGAAGGTTGGTAGAGAACCCTGAACATGTTCTTAAGTAAGAGTAACACCACTTCATCATATTTATATTCAAGTAAAAGTGACAATCTAAGAACTGGACAAGAAAGTATGAGTAAAATTGTATTTGGTAAAAACGTTACTCAAGTAATGAGTTTTCATTGAGCCTATAACATCTGATATTTAGAATAATGTAATAAAGACAGACCAAAAGGTTATGTGCAAAATGTTTTTTTAAACAGATGAGAGAATGATACAAACAAACAAAATTAACTGGAAATGAAAAATGAATCCAGGCAAAAGTAACACCAATCCAACATTCACCCCTGGAACAAGTAGGCCTAGTTCTAGCTCTTACAAACAAGCAATTTCAGACTCCTGCTGACTTGTGGGAGAAGTGCCAGAGACAATTGCACAGAGAACATGGAGGACAGAGATTCTTAAGGGGTGACTCACAGTTTTTTATTTTTATTTGCTTGTTTATTATTTACATTTTGTAGAGACCAAACAAAGCCATCGGCAACAGCTTTCTGGGTTCACCTGATTCCCCAGAGGTGAAGTGAGACATTGGTTTGGAGCTCAGTCAGGAGCAGCAGAAAATCAGTACTATAACACCAGCAGAGAAAGTACCAGAAATGGAAAGAGGCTGCCAGCCCTGCCCGCCTTTGGAGCTAAGAACCACAGCAGGAGATCAGAGGAGCCCACCGAGGAAACAGTGCTACAGGGAAGGCAGCAGCTTATTGATGCTAGCTCAGGATGAGAGTGCAGGAGAGGCTACAGCTGACCGGGGCTAGCTATAGACCTATATGGAAGATGGGATAAATCTGCTGGTTAGACAAAATGCTGAAGGAAGGGAAGTGGGACTACGGCTGGCCGGGAGTAGGAACGCAGTACATCGGAGATGCCTGCCAGGAAGACAGCGCTTAGAGACACCACGGCTGGCCGGAACTAGCCTCTAGGCTAACCACAGGAGATCTAATTAGTACAGCAGAGGATTAGCACAGCCTGTCGGGCAGACAGCTGGACGATATCTGCGCTGGAGATAGGGTGATGAAACAGTCCTGCTAAATTAAGACAGAGTTTTTAAAAGTTACCCAAAAAACCTGTCTAAGAGGTTGCCACCCTTCATCCTGTGTATTCATTATTTTCTTTTTCTATCTTTAATTTTGTAAAAAAAAAAAAAAAAAAGATAAAAAAAATTGGCATTGCTCTGTGTAAATGTGTCCTATGGTTACGTAATTAGCATATTTATTACACTATAATTTATGAGCTGGGTTTAATAGTCCCTTTCAAGGGCAAGCGTTCAGCTTTATTCCAATTTTACAATTTCAGTTTAAATGGTTGTTGGGTTTTTTTCTTTTTAACATTTTGTCTCTTCTATTTGGTGCCACATATCTTATGCATGTGCATACTTGCAGTCGTTTGCAAACCAGAAAAACAACAATCCAATGAGGGGTGTCCCAATTCCCAGAGAAGATTACGAAGCCCAGACTAGTGTGGCTTCAATGCCACTGTGTGAGTAGTGGGTGAGGGCTAGTGGCAGCGAGTAAGGGCTAGTGGTTGAAAGTAAGGGGTGTATTGGGATTGGGCCTTTGTATCTCCAGTCATCTAGGAATCTTCCATGTAATTAAAGTGAAGAACAACTGCTCAGCTCATTTATTGTATTATGTAGAACCATAAATTAGTTTAAACAGCACTGATGTATAAATATGTGCATAGCTTTATTAGCAAATGCCTCAAAAAAATCTTGTCCTCGTTCATTGTTTTATTTGGAAAATAAAGATGTATCCATTCATTTTCCTGTTAAAGGGTATATGAAAAAAAAATGATACACGGGTTCCCAAGATTGAAAAATGAATGAAAATCTTTAAAGTTTGGATTCCATTGTGCCTCCAAACTCTGACCAGGTTCCCTGTCTGAGAAAAAAAAAGATTCCCACAGTATGATGCAACTTCCTCTTTGTTTTGTGGTGATATGATGATTTCAAAGCTTTATATCAAACGTATAGTTTTGGTGTTTTCACATTTTGTTGTCACCTGATCAGAGCTTCTTCTCCTTAAAGTCATAGAGAAGTCATATTTAAATGTCAATTTATTCTGGCTTAAACATGTATATAAATGTGTATGTGTACCGTACTCTTTATCAGACTATATTGGCCCAAAATTTACAAATTTTCTATAAAAAAAACAAAAATCCTGTCTTAAAATCTGTGGGGGGTTTTTCCGTTATCTTATGCAGGCCAGTTAGTTAAATGCCAGCTTGTACACCTAAATTCGACCAATTGTATATCAACGGTGATCTGTCAATCTGTCAGGGCTCCTGTCTGTGTGTGTGTGTGTTTTTTTGTGTGTTTGTCTTCCTTCCACCAATAGGAGGCGCCTGGTTCCGGTTCGCCTCCTCACAAACCTGCTGACGGTTACCTCATTAACTGAGTGCTCTTAAGCTGCTGATTGCCACTACCTCGACGCCAGAGTGTTTGCCAGTTTGGGGTACTCTAGCCAAGCTGAGTTTTCTCTGAATAAGTCTGAGTTCTTGTCTCCCTGAGTTTTAACTTTGTTTTTGTCTTTGCCTCTCGGCAGGAAGTCATCTTGCAAACTGGACCTGTTCGGACCTCCTCTCCAAGGAGGGATCAACTGAGTCTTAAACTGAGCGAGGGATTCAAACAGGAGGTTTGGATCCAGTCTCCTTTCAGGACGTTGAAATTACTCTCTGAGCAAGGGAAGCACCTTCACCATGACCCGTTGAAGTACAGCAGAAAATCTGAGTGGCAATCAGCATCTCCGTTCCCCTACACCGTCCGAGTTCTGGGTAAACCCTGTTCCGCCCTCCACTGAGTCAGACAAACACTGGAAACCAACACACAGATTGGAGTCAAGGATCCTTCACTTCTCTGGAAACGTGAGTCATCAACCAGATCCTCTGCTTCAAATCAACGAATCAAATTTCCCACTGCGCCTGAACTAATAGTCTGTCTTCCCCTCATCTTCCAGTTCCGGTCTAGCAGAGTTCAGAGAAACTCTGCACCGAGCTTAACATCCTCAATAAAACCCGTCAAACTTCACATCCGTTTCTCTCATGACACAATCAATTTTTTTCGGTTATAAAATCTTGATTCATATGTCGCAGCTAATATACGCAATGGTTGAAATAAGAATAATTTCCTTTACCTTTGAGTTCCGTCCCAGTGATCACGTGGATGGACGTCTGTGTCATTTCCCTATGACTTTAATATTTGCTGTCTCCTGCATTTGTGAATGTGGCAAACTACAGATGGGTTTAGTTCATTTCTTTCTCTCAACCATAGTTTTCTTTTACTCCACAGTAATAAAAAACATTCCTGCACATGATCTTCCAAGCAGGAATTCCAGTCCAAGGTGTTTGCATCCATGAGCTATCCATGATTAACTTGATTCTATCTTTATCTGCTTGACCTTGCAGGCTTTAATTGAAGGGCTGGCATCTGTAGCTTCATTGATTATTGGGAATAACAACACAACATAAAAAAACCACACATACATACACTTATACCCTAGAGCTATTTAGAGTATCCAATTACCTCACCAGTCATGTTTTTGAACTTTGGAAGCAGGTGTACCTGGAGATAATCCAAACATACACAAGGAAACATGTCAACTCTATGCAGGCTGGTCATTTAACCCAGGACTACACCCCCATAAGGCCCAATGTATATTTTTTAAGTTAAAAAATAGGTTAAAAAGAAACCAAAACAACTAACCTTTTAGTCTTTATACCTTCATGATCAGAAATGTTTTATTTTTTTTATTTCCAGCAGTGATGAATGATTGCCCCCTTTGGCGAAGGCGTTGTGTAATGCCTTGCAGGAGATTAGGGCTTTCACACAGTTTTGATGCAACATATGGTTTGCTTGCCCACACAGCAATGACCTCATCAGTGCCAGACGGGGGAGGAGATCTGCAGGGGAGCAACCAAGAATCTGGAAACAGCCCACGCTGACCCAACTGAGGGTAACTGGCACGGAAAGTCGTTAATGTATGTTCAAATAGCTTATTTTGCAAAGCCTCTTCATATAACAGATAAAAAGGCAAGTTTCTGAAAGTCTAGGGCTATGATGCCCAGCCGCTTGTGTAAGGAAAACCAAACAAAGGATATCAGCACAATATTAAACCATCTTTTAAGCATGGCAGTGGAAGTGTAATACTTTGGGATTGTTCTGGTGAACTTCCAATCATTAAGTTGACTTTAAACTACTTAATATACTGTATTTGTATGGAAGGTTGATCATTTCATGAAAAGACATACCAACAAAAACACATTTCAATCTTATTAATGAAATAAAATTTTTTTGAAAAATCTTTTTTTAAAAGTATGTCTGAAGGAGCAAATTCTCTTTTAAATAAGCCTAATTTATTAGAATCACATGGTTGATATTTTAAAAGGAAATCACTCCAATGAAGTAAAAAATGTGATCAATAGCATTCTTTCTAATAAAAGTGTCAAGAAAATGTAAATACTTACTGTATTTAAGTAGCTTTATTCGTATCTGTATTTTACTTTAGTATTTATTTTTCCGAGGACTTATTTACTGTTACATTCAAACACAAATATCTGTATTATCTACTCCTTGCTTTCTCAAAACGGTCTGGTTATTTTACTACATATCCATAATGACATGATGTAACAGCTGCTACAAAATTGAAAATAAAAAAACAAGACTGTGAGGGGAATCTGTGAAGTTGGAGGCTAGTTTGTTTGTAGAAAACATGGATGAAGACAGCTCTGGAAAACAGTGGCGATTTTGAGAACCCCTTTATTAGATTTGAAATGTACATGTTAAGTGTGATTTAAATTTTATTTCAATTTTAATGTTATTAGCAAATTTATTTTGTGAATACCAGAGCTCAATTCATTCATCAGTATTCATCAGTTTATGCAGGACTTTTCTTCAGTTCAATCTATACTACCGGTATTATTTTAGTTTAGAACAAAATCATTGAAAATCAGAACAAAGTCTTTGTTTTTCATGTTTGTAAAAACTGAGCAAAAATTTACATTTTCTGTGCATATAACTGTTTTTCTAAGAATAGATGTTTTAAGCTCTCCTGCATCACTTTTTGGCAGGAGACCTAATCTTAATTACATTGGTAGATCCTGTACTTTTCACCTTTTACCTAAGTAACTAAGATATTTTCATTTAATAGATATCTATTTTTACTTATCTAAACAATTTCAACAAGCTAGTTTTCAATGATTTATCAACTAAAGGTGCAAAACTTAGAGGAGAATTTTAAACGTAATTAACAATGGAGGTTCAGACTGTCATTAGCTGATTAAAGGTGTATCTTGATATTTATTGTATGAATATCTTATTTTCTTTGAAACTCTGTGTTTACCTTTAAAAAAGCTTTAGTTTGAGTTTCCTCTCTTGGAGCTAAAGGATCTGTAAATATCCAAGAACTCAAGCAAAGGAAGACCTTTAAGTCCTGCTAGTTTCTGACTGCAGAAAACAGCCTTCCCCATAAAACAGAACCTACGCATCACAGGACGGTTGCAGTAACTGCCTGCTTTCTTGGAACCAGCTCAGCTTTCAGCTCTGATTTCCACCACTTTTTTCTCCTTTTTCTCTCTGTCATGATCTGTCATGTGGCGCAGATAACTGGCTTAATTGCTAATTTCTTTCACCTTTCTAACTCTGCCCAGTTTCTTGCTACAGTTCATCTGATCCACCTGCTCCCGCTTCTATTTAACTTGCTCTCTATACAGTCATCAGGGTCAGATTATTCTCGAGCCAATGGGGAGAGTGTTCTAGCATTACCTTGGTGTTTCTGATTTCCTGGTCTGCCTCTCAATCACTGAGCTCGTCTGATCTGTTTTAACCTGCCTGCTTCCGGTCATCAGTCATTATTGTCGAGCCATTGGTGAGTGGTGATTCAGCGTTACCTTATTGATTACCTGATCCTGACCTGTTCTGCCTTTGGACCTCTGATCCTGCCTGTTCCCGTCTGATGTGTTTGCCTCACCTGTCTATGGACCACTGCTGGATTCTGCCTGTTGACTGAACTTGGAGCTGTTTCCTGTCAACAACCTGGATTCTCTTTGGAACCTCTCTGGACTTCTGACCTCCTGTTCTGAATCCTAAGCACATCCTCCAAACCTGCTTTGGTTTTGCCCTCTGGATTTTCCTGCCCTCCTTCGTCTGCCTAGATCTGGTCTCCTGCCTGTTCTCTGTCCTCCAGGGCTGCAGTGTCTGGGACAGTCTAGGAAGCGCCCGCTGCATCTTGTTGGCAGCCCACCGTCTGGATCCTACCTTATTCTCCCAGCATGGAATGAACAAGTAAACTAGGTTGGTGACTCACATATATAATCTACCTCCATGCGATTCAAGTGGTCACTAACTTGTGTTTCCTTTCTGCAGAAGTTCCTGCAATTGTCACCCTAGCTGCTGTCACTGCAGATCAGCTTTTTAAATAAATGCTTTTGAATTATCTCTCTGCCTTGAATACTGGATCCTCAGTTCTGAGCCTTGTCACACTCAGCTGAACGAACCATTAGCTTTTTAGCTTCACAGCTGTTGTGTCTTGCAAAGGGAGTCACTCCAATGATTAATGGCACAGCTTAAACATCTTGGTGGCCCTTTGCTTTGGATTGAACAATATAATCACTTCAATCTGGGTCAATAAGTCGTCTCTAACCCTGAAGCATGAAACAAAGAACTCTGGATTGAATGATTGGTCCTTCACATAGTGCTGGATCTGTGTCTCCATCATTCTCTCTGACTTTCTCCCAATGAGTCAGCATTTAGAGCACAGAGACATTACCGTATCATGATCTCATCAGGGGTGGAGGAGTGCATCATACATTCCTTTATATTTTGGTTAAGAGAGCAGTGCTAACTTTAATTTATACTATATTGCAAAAAGTATTTGCTTACCAGCCTTGAGCTTAATTAGCATCTCATTCCTAATCCATAGGGTTTCAATATGACGTTGGTTCACCCTTTGCAGTTAGAACAGCTTCAACTCTGATCTGAAGGCTGTCCATAAGATACATAAGGAGTGTTTATGGGAAATGTTGACCATTGCTCCAGAAGCTTGTGAGGTCACACACTGATGTTGGGCTAGAAGTCTTGACTCTTGGTCTCCGCTGTCATTCATCACAAAGAGGTTCGATCGGTTTGAGGTTTGCAGGCCAGTCAAGCTCATACACACAGAGTTGGGAGCACGGAAGTGTCCAAAATATCTTGGTATGCTGAAGCGTTAAGAGTTCCTTTCTCTGGAAATAAGGGGCCAAGCCCAGCTCCTGAAAAACAACCCCAAACTATGATCTCCCCTACACCAAACTTAACACTCGGCACATTACATTCAGAGAAGTACAGTTCCCCTAGCAACCACCAAAACCAGAACAGTCCTTCAGATTTCCATATGGAGAAGCAAGATTTGTGACTTGAGAGAAAGCGTCTCCACTGCTCTGGAGTCAAGTAGCGGAGTGCTTTACACCACTGCATTCAACACTTTGCACATAATGACTGAGCTGATTTGTTGCACAGGTGGCATCCTATAACTGCTCCTCACTGCCATTCACTAAGACCTGAGCTTGCTTTTTTCACTCTAGTTACATTTTTAATTTACAAGACAGATCCCATTTATTATATTAAACCCAACAATTCACTTTTTTCTTTTAGAAACAAGATGATTTATTTTGTGTTTTCCTGGTTGGTGTTTTTTTTGTAGATTTCAGAGCTGATAATCTCCCTGCATCTCTGTGCTTCATAAGTTCAGAGTTCCCCAAATTGAGCCAGGAAAAACAGCCCCAGTAAGCAGGCTGTTTTTTAGTTGGATTAAATGGAGCTGTCGGGCAGTTTGGCTGGCAGTCAGAGGGCCGGATCGTCTCACTGCTGATGGTAGGGGTTTGTTCTGCCGCTTGTGCGTTGTGTAAACCCTGACGAACAGAAAAAACTCTCCCATCGTACCGCTGGGCCCCTCTCATCCACACAAAGCCTTGTTGTCTTTGTGCTTCTCTCTCTGTCACATCTGTGAGCGCTTCCTGGATGCATATCACTAGAAAGGACCCATCTGAGGGTCCTATACTGCATTTTCCATATTCAGATATGAATGGAATTAAAAAAGAGCAAGGGTAAATATTTTTCTATTTCTATTTTTTTTATCCCTTTTGTAAAATCTGTTCATCCAAGATACAGAAACAGATCTAAAAATAAGTGACGATTTCTTAAAATAAGTGTACTTTCATTTACTTTGAGCTGGTGAATAAGATGATCTACCAGTTTAATCATTATTTTTTTTCCTTAAAATAAGATAATTAGATAATATGCACTTGAATTTTTCTAAATATAGACAATCTTATTCCACAATCAAATTGTTATTTTTCGTTCTCAAATTAGAGGTAGTACACTTATTCTTAGAAAAATATAAATTTAAAATTTTTGTAGTGCATTAAATAGGCTGGAACTTTCAAGAATTTTCTCTTGGAGTATGAAATATTTACATAAAAATGTGTTTAATGTGCAGCAGCAACGCTACACTGATTTTCACGGTAAGGTTGATAAAACATGCATTAGTGGGGAAGCAAAGCAGCAGTGAGTTTCAAAATAAAGCCCTGGTAGTTGCCGTAGAATGAACCGCTGCTGCTGAACACAAAGCTTTCATATCCTCTTGCGTAATGAAACTGTAATCCCTTTGACTTTGGGAGGGTAACAGCTGCTCTGCTCAGTTTGAAACATGAGCTCATGTCCACTAGTTCAATCATTACACTGCTAAGATTTATTTTTTTTCTCCTCACATTTGTATGAATTTAAAGCTTGCCTGATCCAGCCCATGTGTCCGAGTTTGGATTTAGAGCTTTTAAAGGTTTATTAAAACTACACAGAAATGACCTGGTTTTAGCTGTGGCACACAATCAGACATGAGGGGGAAAAAACAGCCCACCTGGTCCTACTATGAAAAAGGAGATCTAAAAATAAGTAAAGCTTTCTTAAAATAAGTCTATTTGGCCTTAAATTCAGTAGGTTAATATGACAATCTGCAAATGGAATGAGTATTTTTGCCCCTAAAGTAAAATACTTAGATGTTATTCGCTTAAAATAAGATAATGGAGTTTTTTTTTTTATTATTATTTTAAATTAAATTTATATTTTAATTAAAAATACCTTATTTTTTTTTTGATGATTTGCAGTTTAATAGCAGCAGGATGTGAGCCAAGGGTGTAACTTTGTAATAAAAGTTATAAGCTTTGGGGATGATGAACCTGGAGTTAAAGGCTTTTTGTATTTAGCAACAAATGAGCCCAAACACAAATGTGAACGCCATACATTTATTCAGTGCTTTCATATTGCTGAGAATGCAACAGTAACAAAACAAAAATATTAATATTTACAGACAGACTGGTACCTTTCAGTGGCTCTTTTTTATAGCTCAGAAACATCAGCAACATTAATAACCAACAAAAAGTGAAAAAAAAAAATTGGTGCAGGATATACGAATAGTTGTAAGTGCAAATATATTTTTAAGAACTTTAAAATCTGAACGTATTAGTCCCTTGTGTAGCAACCAATTATAACATGAAAATTATTATTTATATAAAAAATATTCTAAATATAATTAGTATAACATAAAAAAAAATCACAAAAACCATAACAAATCATTTTCATCTTCAAATCTGCAGCTGTCCCTTAATCTGTCTCTGAGCACTGCTGAAAAATACATTTCATGAAGATGTCGACTAATCTAAGAAGCTAAGAAACATATTTTCAATTTACCTATGCATGACTTTAAAATCTGGAAGATTTTCAGTTGGGATTATTAGAACCTCTGCAGTCTGATAATTTTTTTTTATCAGACTGTAACTCTGAGTCATGGTCCTGTGAGGAGCTAAGATGATTTGCTTTTTTTTAAACTAGCAAAGAACACAACATTTAAACACCTGCTTTTTGGGGGCGGAGCTAGATGGGAGGCCAGGGGGGCCATGGCCACTTTTTAGCCAATTATGGGCCACCTCTACCATTTTTTCCCCCTCTAATACATACAATAATGGTAGCAGCAGTAATACTCTCAAGTGGAATATTCAAAACATTATTTGACTACAAAAACACCGTGGTTAATTCTGTACATCAATATACTAACATTAAATGATGATAAGTACAGAACTCATGCTGTTAACGGAACCAGATTTTGTGTTATATGGGGTAAAGAGAAAATGATGTGTCTCTGCAAGTCATCTAGGAGTCTTCTGTGAAATCATAAATAACTGTTTTAATAAAAACTTCATAATCATTTTGTGTAGATAAGTACTTGTAAATATCCATTTTTTGCAGAATGATTATAAATATAGGTAAGTAATGACATGGAAACGATGTTCGCCCCAGAACTCAGACCTAAAAGATTTGTATCCACTATACCTTTTATCAAGAAAGCACCGATGTTTAAATATGCATATTTATTTAAAAAAATATGGACGTAAATTTTGTAAATTTTCCAGTTGCAATAGTGTAGATTGACCCTGAGGTTCGGACGCCTATCAGCTTTCGGCCACCCCTCAGTGTACATTGGTTATTTCCTGGCCACCCTTATAGAAATTTTCTGGCTACGCCTCTGCTGCTTTTGTCAAACTTATTACATGACAATAATAATTACCAAGGCTACTTACACGTTGCTTATTTTTCTTGAAAAAGCTCCCTATGTCTGATGACTTTTTTGGTGGTATCTTTTTTTTTTTAACCAAACTGTCTGCTAATTTTTTATTCGAAATAAAATCGGAAGTCGCTGCTGGTTTATACTGAGTGCTACTGTGTGTCATCCCTTCTCCAATCATGTAGCTCCTGTGTACACAGTAAATAGCGACCGCCAATCATATTATATCATAAAGTGACAGACGTGGAGCCATGGACATAAGATCTAATGATGTTATATCAGTAGGCGGGACCCAGGAGCAGCGGGATAGCAAAACAAATACACTGGCTAAAAACTCTCTGAACACACACAGCTGGGCATGTCCTGAGGTTACTATTGTTGGCTAAAGTAAATGAGCCAAACACAAATGTACAAATTATTGGTGGGGACTGTCTCCATCATTCTAAAGTTGATGGGGACATATGTCCACACCAGTCCTTCAGAAAATTACAACAATGATGAGATCAGATGTCTTACAAAGTCTTCCTCACTGCAGAGTCACCATCAGCTGAAACTGTCATGATTTGCATGGAGGTCGGTTGAGGACCCAAATGCAGAGACCAGGAGGCAGAGCTGAGTCTTGCAGGTTTAATGAGGCAAAAATCCAAAATAACAAATACAGATATCCAGGATCTAGAGGACATCAGGGAAATCATACATGAGGAGACAGGGAAAGACGAGGAACCAGCACTGAGGAACCGCATAGGGAGAGTACATATGGGAGACAGAACAAAGCCTGGACTAATAAGCAGATAGGGAGCAGGTGTGGATGGAAGCGTCTAGAAGGAAGCCAAGGGGAAAGCAAACAAACATGCATTAGTGCAACAGAGAGTAACTCAAGAAATACAAAAGCACACAAAAATATAACCAAAACAACCACAATAACACCAAATGGAAATGGACCCAATAAACTATAAAACACAGAAAGATAAGAATGAAAAGTATAACTGAAAAGTTAAACAGAACAAAAAGTGCAAAAAGATGTAAGGTGTAGCACAGAGCCACATCCCAACACATGATGCTGCACGTCTAAGTTTGTGTGTTGAATGTAATAATTCTTTTATCCACATGTGAAAATATAGTTTAAGGTAGAAAATTTGATCAACTGCTCGAACATTATGCATAAAACTTTGTCTAAATGCTCAAAAGTATGTTTATTCATAGCCAGATGTGAAATTGATCAAACTTGCACTTACAGCTTGGAATTCCTGCCTTTGAGCTAAAAATCACTGCGAGGGGGAAGTTTCTAAATTATTTTGTGGCTGGGGTGCGAGGGATCAGCCTCAGTCTTCCATGCACGCCTCAGAGTCCTGGAGGCGTACAGATCCTGAAGAGATTAAAGATTTTCAGCCGATGACCTTCTCCAGAGACCGGATGACACGCTGCAGTCTGCCCTTGTCCTTGGCGGGGGCACCAGCGTACCAAATGATAACGGAGGAGGTGAGGATGGACGCAATGATGGAGAAGTAGGAGTGCACCATCATTGTTATTGTCAGGTTTCATTTTTTTTTTCTCTTACTATAACGACTTTATTCTCTGAATTTTCTGATTATTCTCGTTGTTACTTTTTTCTCTTTATGTTGCGACTTTATTCTCGTCATTTTACGACTTTATTCTCATGATATTATGATGTACTGATAAACTGTGAGTCTCATACGTGTTTTCACAGCTTCACGGCTGCTTCTGCTTCTGTCAGACAGGAAGTCTGTAATCCACCTGCAGGTGGAGTCAGAAACACGCTCATGGCAGTGGTAGTGAGATGGTCTGCAGCTTGTTGCTGCCTTTGGAAAATTGGCTCTATAGCCCAATTCTTATAGCAGAAAATCTTAAGATAAAAATCTGTTCAGTACCTGAAGTGGAAGTAATTGGATTGCAGAGCAGGAACATAATCAAAAGTACAAATGCAAGTCCACTACAAAAGAAAAGTTTTCTCTTTTCAATGGCCTAGTCAAAGACAGAGTCACAGAGATACAGCAAATAGATAATATTTTAAAATTTTTTTAGAAAACTATATTGAAATTATTACATTACAGTACATGCTCTGATATCTTGTTTTTTTTTGTTTTGTTTTTTGTTTCCCAACTGATAAAAACTTTCCTGTGACAATAAGCATTAAGTCAATAAGTCATTCCTGACATACGTTGTATAATATTTTTTTTAACTGTATTTCAGTGCTAGTTGTGCAGATATTTTTTTACCTCTTTCTTCTTCTCTCCAGCTTTTTCAGTCTTAAATGTTTTTTTTCCAGGTAGAAGCACCAAAAATAAAATAAAATAAAAAATGAAAACAACAATTTGTTAAAGGAGTCTTGGGGAAAGTTTAAACTCTGCCGTTTGATTTTTAGATTTAAGTCTGGAATCTTCAAGATATTTCCAGATATCTTCCAAGTAAAGATGTCCATAAAAATTGTAAACTGATTAATAAAATCCTCCCTTCAGAACTGTTGTGGGAGCTGCTGCTGAGACATCGGCTGAAACCAGTTCCACGTTAAAAACTTAACAGCTTATTAATGCCTAAATTATTCTACCTCACTCAGCTGCTCAACGCCAGTCTAACAGATGTAAAGCATGACAATAAAGAAACTGTTAATGCTTGAAAACTATCCAGTGTGGCCAATGGCGTAACGGCACAACAATAGGCCCGTAAGCAACATTATCTGGGTGGGCCCCATATGAAGTACAACACGTGATAAAGGTTCAGGATACGATGACAGTTCCACAAATCGGCCAAGAAGACACAATCATACGATTCTCAGTAGTTTAGGATCTCACAACGCATGGAAAAATAGTGACTGCGCACCTTGAATGGAACCATTGGCAGAGCACCACTACATGTTACAGACGTCCCAAGTTCCAAAAACTCATTTCAGGGAGATGCCTATCAACAAGCCTTCGGGCTAGCTTGAGTTTCACAGCAAGCCTCCTCAGCCACGCTCTCTCCATTCATCTCCTGGTCGCAATCTTTATTCACTGTAGCAGCAAAGTCCACCTCTATTTTTCCGTTCTCCCAGCAGCTCTTCTTTCCTTTGTCTTTTCTGGAATCCACTTAAGTACCTCTTCTTGGTATCCATCGTCCAGTGGCGGCTGGTGAAAAATATTTTTGGTGGGGCTGATGTAGCCTAGTGTATGTCTCCAACTAATCCGGAATAAGAATTCAAATAAACAATTGCACAATACATACAATTTAACAGTAATGATTTAATTTACTATATAATAACAGTAACAGTGATGATTTGGGTCACTGTGACGGGGTTCTTTGGCCTCCAAGAATCCAGGCTCAGTCGGGTTACCGGTGTTGGTGATTGTACTCAAAAACTCAAAACAGGGTGCAAAAGAAACTAAACATGTACAA
>NW_015150643.1:1082908-1087651 GCF_000732505.1 Cyprinodon variegatus | reverse complement strand
CACTGAAATATTAAGTGTGCACCCTCAATACGCCAGCAGGTAACCAGGACAGCTTGTGTGTTTTAAGTTAATGGAGCTACTGGGCTCCATTAACTCACAAACACAGTATAACAGGAATGTGTGTGTGGCGCGCAAAGTTAGAGGTTGTTTTAAGTGACGAGGTGGATTCGTCACAGTCACAATAACCATGACAGGAAATTTTCATATCCTACAACAGGGATGTTCTTCTGGCAAACGGGTAGATAAATAAGGATCTCACCGAATTTGGTGGAAGCTGCATCTCGCTCGTTACGTTCGCCATCACCTGCGCTTGGGTGCAGAAGCCTGTAAAAGTGCAGTATTTTCAGCGCCCCAAGACCATAAAGTTCCGAGACGCTGATTGGCCATTAAATTCACCTAGCAATAGTACATGATTGACAGATTCTCTGCACATGTGGGTCTGTCTGATCAGCGCCCCAAGACAGAGACGGTAGGAGTCTGTCTGTGGAAATCCACAAATGAATGACAGTAGGTTGGGAAATGTAGTTTATATAATTTGTTTTGCTTATAGGTACACACTCTAGAGAGTAAAACTGACATTTATGAGTTAATTTCTAAAAATATATTTTACGTTTCTCTCTTCTTATCAGGGAGGGCGGTGCCCCAGCGCCCCCTATGGGCCGGCCGCCACTACCATCGTCGCTAACACATTGTACTTAACAGTTATGGTTTTAATCTACGCTCTGGATTACCCATAATTCCAAGTCCATCATGTTGAAATCTGGCATGTTTTGGGGTATAAATACGATCCGGTGTTGTCAGTCACTTCAGGATCAGGTGGGTTTAAGAGGAATTTTTCACACTAATACATCTGCAAACAGATGTCCAAGTCTCCAATTGCATATGGGGCCAACCAGGTGACAGTGATGGGGCCCCTAAGAGGTTGTGGGCCCGTAAGCAACTGCTTACCGATATTTACGTCATAGAGTAGAGTGTGGCTGAATGAAATAAATTCTGCAACCAGTGGACAAACATTCCCATTATTTCCACAAGACGCATTTAGATCGACCAGATTATCAATAGCCCGACACAGAAATTAGAATAAATTAAATAAAACATTTAAAAATAACCGATAAGTAAAAACAGAAACTCCTGTGAGTGACTTTTTGTACCACTGTATTTATATAAATAAAAGACACCAAACTTCAGGAAAAAAATAACAGAAATGTGTACAGTTTAAAATTTTTTTTTAATTTATTTATTGTTATTATTATTATTATTATTATCTTATTTTATTTTTTTGTTGTTGTTATAATTCCACTAATAAAAACATGGTTCCATTTCATTAAGGGGTATTTTACATCAACAGTAGTTACACAAACAGAGACATTTTGCCAAAAGACTTCCATTATGAAGATGATTCAGTGCAGGAGCAAACATGATGTCTGCTTTTCTGAAATAAGAACGCCTTGAACCAAAGTGTTTGTGTGTGGATTTAGTTTATACCTCATTAGTCATCTTTGCTCTGTGTTTTTCCAGCGGCTGTGTTGCTTAAGTACACATCAAAAATGTTCCACTCCACGTTTTCCTTATTGTGCCTCTGCTTAGAATAGACTCCATCCTGACCCCTAGTGGTACAATCGAGTACTGTAATCTACAAACAAAAATTTTATGGCATCTGTAGATAGAAAATAAAGCATAATAAATGCTTAAAATCTTCATTATATCTGTGTAGAGGTTAATGAAATTAATGGTAAATCTGTATACAGATGGCTTGGGGGCTTAAACCTGTTTTATTTCAATTTAAGCCTTTAATAGAAACCTGTGTGGCATTCCAATATTTGGTATTTCTACCTTGTAAAAGTCAGTTATTTTTTATGCTGGGATATTTCTTGTCTTTAGCTCTCCTCCAGTGAACTCATAAATTTATGGCACATTAAGTTCTTTACTTTACCCTAAATAATTACTGAACCTTTTCTTGGTAAAACTGTTGTTTAGATGTAATTTTTGGATAGGTCATAGCAAGGGTCAGAGAAATAATGTTGTTATTTAAGTTGGTGAGGACAAGGCTGGGTGCTGCAGGATCCAACGACTTCCGTTAGGTTATATATTACTAGAAATTACCACAAACCTAAATGGCAATGCCATGTGTCTCTTTAATGCTTTACTATTGTTGAGAACACAACAGTTGCAAAATACGCTAATATTTACAACTACAGATAGATGGACAGATATATTTTAGTGTTTCATTTATAAAGTGCTCTAAATCATCAGGAACATTTATATATATATATATATATATATATATATATATATATATGTATATATCTATATCTATAACAAAACAAATAGCAACAGCTGATACTGATTTCAAGGGCGATATATTGGGCATCCCTGTATATATACAATTTCAAATAGGAAATCTATCTATCCATCCATCTATTACGGTATTAATAAAAATATGCAAAACTGAAAGGTACTAAAACTAAAGAAGACTGCAAATTAGGATTCCCAGATAGATGAATGGCTTCCATTTCATCTGTATCATTGATTATTATCCCCCTTCACAAGCAGCAAAATGTAATTTTGAGTTTTTTCCCACACACATATCTTTGACAGCCAAAGTTAGTATTGAAGGTTTTATTTCAAATCACAGATTCTCTGATTTTTACTGTATTGTTTGTGCTTTGAATCTTGTAGGTTTCTTAGATTTAAATTTTAAGTTTCTCTTGGCTGCAGGTCTGGCTCTGCAGCTAAGTTGGCTGGTACATCTATTTCTTAGTCTTGCTGATTTACAAAAGACAAAAGTGCATTTTAAATATAACATTACATGTTTATTCTAGTAAAAGAATTCTGAGTTTTTATTGTATGTTTCATATCCCAGTAAATCTGTTTTATCTTTAAATCTGAAGCTGTCCCTGCTTCTGTGTCTGTGCTCTGATGAAAAACACATTAAGATATCTATTAATATGATGAGCTAAAGAAACTAATATTCAAGTCACCTAAGCAAGACTTTTAAATATCTGCAATTTAGGATCTCTAGAACTGCCGCAGTCTGGTAAATTTCTATTAAATAAGAAAACAATAAATATGAGGTAGTTTTTACCTGTAACTGTGAGTCATTGTCCTCTGAGTAGCTGGATTGCTTTATTTTAACTAGTAAAGAGGAACACAACATTAAAACACCCCGAGTTTCTGTTGGATAAATCAAAATAATCAGAAAGGGGAACAAGTGTGCAAATTATCGGTGGGGACATTTGAAGATTTAGTTTTAGAGCTAACTGGATATTTTCTTTATTTTAATCTAAAAGGTCTTAACCATGGTTTCACATTGTTGTTAGTTTGGTGATGCATGCTATTCATTATAGCTTAATATACCATTTAAAACTGTGAACCAAAGGTTTTTGTTTGGTTTGATCACACCAAGAAATGCTATCTCTGTATGCTAACTTTGAAAGAAGACTATGAAGTCCTGCCATCTTACATGTTAGCACAGGTATAAGGAATACATTTATCTGTTTATAAAAAGTAGTACTTGCTGGAGCTTGACAGAACTTCTTTTACCTTCCCATCCAGTTCCCACCTTATTCTTTTATAATTTTTTTTCTTATAAAGCAACAATTTTTAACAAAAAAAGTCTTTCTTTCGTTCTTTCTATAAGAGTTGTGGATTATTATTATTATTTTTTTTTTTTCTTTTTTTTTTATCTCAAATTCTTGACATGAAATCTTCCATTTCAAAGTATTTCACTGAGTGACATATAAAGTGTTAAAGATCTTCCCCTTTAAAAGGCACAGAACAATCTCCCTCTAGATGCATAATTTTGTAAACATTGCTGCAAAAATCAATTATGTATTTAGATCAATGATGATAGATTTAAATTTAATAACAGAAAAAAACTTAAACTTAGAAACCATAAAAACTGATGAATATATTTTGCTGTTCAACAAAAGATATAGATATAGGTGATGAGAAATTAAAACTCCCATATTTATTCTTGATCAAAAGTGTCAAGTAATGAAGTACAAATACTTTGTTACTGTACTTAAGTACACTTTTTAGGTATCTATACTTTACTCCTTTATTTATTTTTCTTCCTACTTCTGACTTCTACTCATTACATTTTCACACAAATATCTGTACTTTCTATTCCTTACATTTTTAAAACAAACGTTACTCATTACTCTTGGCTTCGGTTTAATGTTTATAAATATTAATTTACACATTAGGTCTACCTTTACGGTAGAGTGTTTTAAGTCTCCTCTTAAGACCCACTTTTACTCTTTTGCCTTTAACAACGTGTAGTTTGTGTGGTCCTCTGTGTCCTTTTTAGTTTATTTATTGTTGTATCGTGTAAATGTATTGTTGTGTTGTGCTGTTGTTTATTATTTGTTATGTACAGCACATTGGAAACGTTTTCTGTCGTTAAATGTGCTATATAGATAAAGTGGATTGGATTGGATTGGATCAGGTGCGCCATACAATGCAGATCATTGGCTCCATCCACATCTAGTGAAGACTAGTCTAATGGATGAGTCATATAACGCAAACACTCATTGGTTAGTTATTCATCAAATTTGTGCTGACACCAGAAGGAAATCATCAGAAGGAAGCAGGTGTTCTTCAAACTGCAAACGTGAATGTTTTTTTTGTGTTTTTTTTTATTCTTTATTTCGAACATGCAAGAAAAAAACAAAACAATAAAACAATGTTTAAAAACATTGGAGAGAAAAACAACAAACAAGGTACCCTTCTTTCCTAAAT
>NW_015150643.1:1080365-1082159 GCF_000732505.1 Cyprinodon variegatus | reverse complement strand
GCGTGTGATGGAGCATTGTCCTGCATGAATAACATGTTTTTCTTGAATGATGGCGACTTCTTTTTGACACCACTGTTCCTGATTAAATTGGGTAAGATGTCACGCAAAGCTACTGCATAAGAAACAAATGATCAGAATCTCACATTTAGTTTCCTAAAGAAAAAGCAAATATTGTTTGGCTGGAAATTTTGAAACTCCATCCATCCATCCATTAATCCATCCTTTTTCTGTCATGCTGGGATCACGAGGGGTGCTGCTGTCTATCTCCAGCTGTCTATGGGCGAGAGGCGGGGTCCACCCTGGACAGGTCGCCAGTCCATTGCAGGGCAACACAGAGACAAACAGGGCAGACAACTGTTCAAGCAGACACTCACACTTAGAGAACCAATTAACCTAACAGTCATGTTTTTGGACTGTGGGAGGAAGCCAGAGTACCCAGAGAGAACCCACGCATGCACAGGGAGAACATGCAAACTCCTTGCAGAAAGACCCTAAGCCAGGAATCGAACCCAGATCTACTTTTTGCTGCAAAACAGCAGTGCTACCCACTGCTCCACTATCTTATTCAATATATTTCTTAAATTGAGAAGTAGGTGGACTGATAACAGTACAGAACTGAATTAGCTGCTCCTGAAGGTTTAAAGTTAATATGTAGGATGACCATAGGGTCACACTGAGTTCAGAATGAAACACACACACACACACACACACACAGAGCTGCTTATTGAATTAGACTGAATTAAAGCTAGAGCGTCAGATGTTGAGTTAAAAAGATCAGAATAAGTCTTTATCTGGTTCTTCTGGTCTGTTTAGGAGAAAAAGAATCTAAAGATATGTAATCTCTCTCTGCAGTGTGAAGAGATGATATTCATGGTGAACGTCTTTAAGTTTAAGGCACTCCTTTCTATTTTTGCATCCCTCCTTTGAGCTACACACACTTACAGAGTGACGTCACCCATCAGAGGAGCAGACAGGAGCAGCTGGGGTTGTTTGTAATCCTGTTAGTTTCATTGTGAACCAGCAGTCACCTCACCTGCTGGTGGCCTAAAGGAAACTCCCAGCAGGACGTCCCTAAGCTTACATCAGGGCACGGCTGTCCCTGACAAATTTACTCTGCAGGGCGACCCGTCCAAAATACACAGACCAATTTAAAAAAGATGAAGGCTGCTGCATGTATCCCAGAATCTGTAAGAGCATAAAGTTAGCAGCATCCGTCAAACTCAAAGTAGGACCAAAGTCAGCTTTTAAAAATAAGATAAATAAAGAATGTAGAAAAATTCTGCTGAAACACATCAACTTTATCTCTGAACAGACAAGATATATCTACAACCAGATATCTAGATATATTCTATAAAAAAATACTGGGCTGTCTTTTCTTTCTCAAAGACAGATTTAAATTGAACACATTTTTACACAAGAGACAAATGCAAAAGAAAAATTTTGCAAACAAAAAGGAAATGAGCTGCAAAAAAAAAAGAACCGACCTGCAAACAGGTGCAAACGTGCAGCAAACTGAGAAACGAGCTGCAAGCACACTTAACTGCAAATCCAAAAAAAATAAATGCAATGAACACAGAACATAAATGATGTACTAAACTATAAATGTCAAGCTATATGGTCCCTCACAGTAATTCATCTGGCCTTCAAGAGACAAAAAAGACACATCATGGCGTAAAGTAGTTTAGTGACAAACTAATAAAAAGATAAGAGTAAATGTATAATACCAAAGCAGAGATACAATGAATTTAAAAGATTAATACTGCTCCAACCGAGGCCTGTGAAGCACAACGTGCT
>NW_015150643.1:1078649-1078981 GCF_000732505.1 Cyprinodon variegatus | reverse complement strand
GGATTAGCAAATTTCCGTGCTTTTGTGATGGGGAATTTCTGACCAGTTGAGCGGATCATAAAACATGTTGATTAACAGACCCACCTACTGGGAGGTGGATATGCTGATTAATTTTGTGACCAACTGCAAAACAATTTATCAAACCTGAAACAGGTGCTGAAACAGATGTTTCTGCATCTATATCTGGCAGCTTTGGAAAGTCAGGTGAAAACTCACACTCAGAAAAGTCTGCGTCATTTTGGCGAGAAGGAGGCAAAGGTGCAATGATAGAGAGAGAGAAGATCTTCTCTGTGTGTGTCAACGTATCTGGACTATCAAGAATTAAAAATCAC
>NW_015150643.1:1059210-1076766 GCF_000732505.1 Cyprinodon variegatus | reverse complement strand
CCCAGAAAAGTCCAGCTGCACCACTGGCCAGAATTTCTGGGAAGATGATATTCCCCCTATTGATGCCCCCTGCAAATGGCTACTTTAGTGTGTTTTTTCCTTCAAGTCATTTAAATGTGATTGATCCACATTATTATTTTTTCTTCCAACAAACACATAAAGTTGTCTTTCTTCTCCCCTCCCTGCATCTTCTCTGTATAGCAGTCATATCTACCATCTGTGCACAGTGCTATTGCAAGTTGCAGCCTTTGGGACTTTCAAAATAGATAAACTCTGCTCTCCCTTAAACTCTCCATGGTGACAATGCAGTTCTTCCTTTAATCAGGCAGTTTGCACCAGTTTAGCACCAAAAAAGAGAATATTTTAACTTAATTCCCTTCCACTTTGGTGTCATTAAACTACTTTTGCATTTTTGTCACAGGAGCTGACAGTCATAACCCGTCTATCCTCCAGTTCATGATGTTATTTTGTCATTTTACACAGCAAAGCTATATCTTTAATTATCACCTGCTACTGAAAAGCAGCCTCTTTAAATTCAGTTTCATATAATGAAACTGTTTAATATAATGAAATGTTCACTTTTGAAAATCTTAATAAAAACATGTCGTAACGCTTCAAAAGATGTTGACGGTCTAATTTTCTTTGGTTTGAATGTGGCTTAGATTTTTTTATTTGTGCCTTCAAAAAGTTGTACCTCCCTCCTTATTAAAGCATCAGTCAACCTCTCAGGAAAACCCAAGATGAATAGGGCAGAACACAAAGAAATGTCAGAATCATTGTTTTATTATTCATCTGTGCACTAAACAACAGCAAAGAGGAGAAGTTAAAGTAACATGAAAGAGAACTCTGAAGTCCATATCTATGAGAAGGCTTCTTTTTAAAGTGGCTCTAGTCTCCATATGTCTGTTGGACTAGTAATTGGGTGCAGCTTTACAGCGGAACATTTAAAGCAAAGGGCTCAGCTCTGAGCCCTTTAGGCAGTGGAGATTAAAACGTACCTGTCAAAGTGCCCAGCTAATCAAATTACAATGACGTTGGCTGTTCTAAACCTGGAGCCAAAATGCCGGGAAGCAAATCTGCAGCTTTCTGGTGAAAATAGTTCACAATTTTGACCTTATATTACATATATTTACTGCATTTTTATACATATATTTTTACAATAAAACCAACAATGTCGACACATTTTACTGGCATTCCTCTATCTTCTTATCAACTCTGAGAGCCTCCCTCTCCAGTCATATGTTCCTTTGTTTTGCTGTGCAGATTATATGTTGAATGTGTTAGAAAAAAGTTGGGGTTGGTTCCCAATTGCAAATTTTAGTGTACTTCTCTGCTTTCTGCTGATATATACAAAACCTAGGCCTGTTGGCATGCGGCTAAGGGACTGGGGGAGAATTGTCTACACATTCTAGGACTGTAATAGGTAACTATGGTAACTGGTCTAAGGGATGCCGATAACATTTTTTAATATCTAAGAAATGGTTTCCCTCAAACTACAAGTAGGACATCTTATGAAAAATGGCGTTCCTTTTGTTGAGATTTACAGAAAACACATCAAAACATAGTTTAAGATTGTAAATGTGATGAGCATCCTCTTCAAAAGAATGTTAAAGTCCAACAGATCATCTTTAGTCAAAGACTTCACCAAATCAGGTGCAAGACAGATCGCTGCAGAGGATCCTTCAGCTATCAACATCCACAAAAACTAAAAAAAAAAAAAAAATTACTACATTTAATTTCCCTTTCACAGCAGTAAAATATTTTTGAATACATTTTTTACTAAAAGGTCAAAAGCTCAAGTGGTGGGAACTAGAGATAAACAGATCCATCGGCCAGCCAAAATTTTTGGCTAATTTTACGTTTTTGTTGTTGTTTTTTTTATTCTTCTATCATAATTAGCTCTGAAACCTGGATGCTTTTGCCAATTCAGTCGTGCATTTAGCAGCCATGCCTTAAGATCACATGAAACACATGCATTAGCATTCCCTGTGTTTGCAATCTTTTGTTGCTTATTTTGATCTGATAATAAATTATTTCTGTATTAGTTTAATTTTCAAATCACAGAGGAAGTAAAATTTTCTTAGTTTAACTTCTGGTTGTATTTAAACGTCAGATAACAGGGAAGCTACTGAAATTCTTTAAAATTGTAGATTATAGATAGTAAATGCATAGTTACTTTGACTGGTACCTAGTTACTTTGATTGTGCAGTAAACTGAGTTACTAACTTTTTTACTATTTTAAAATTACTAGTTACAAAAAAAAAAAAAAAAAAAAAAGATCTTTGCAACACTGATCATACATAGTGTTAAGTATCAATGCCAAAGAGTTCAGTTCTAGTTTTTCTGAACTTGTTTCAGGCCCTTCATTCACATGTTTTATTAATGATGATTAATGATGCCTCTTATGACAAATGTTTTATGTTTTGTAGTCTTGCAAGCAGTGTTGTTTTTGACAGCTATCTTAAATTTAGTCTTTGTCTTCAGGACGAAAACTATTATTAGTCTTAGTCACATTTAGTCATTACGATATGTGATAGTCTTAGTTTTAGTCGACTAAAACTTAAAAAGGTTTTAGTCTAGTTTTAGTCAGTTTTTGCACAAAAAAAAAAGTTAACCTTTACAATTTGGAATAACAACCAGATTCTTTACCAGACTGACAGCTTCAGCCTATATACTATAACAGCTAGCAAACATTTCCTGGTAAACTATGAATTATGCGTAACACACAGATCAATAAAACCTTCTTTATTCCAATGAAGATTTGGAAATTTTGGCTTTATTTCCTCAATTTACCGGTTGGTTACTGCTCAAGGATTAAAGTAGATTTAAATTCACAGGGTTTTGATATTAAAAAAAATACAGATATGGCCTTGTAATGCCATGACAATCCAGACATAAAGTGAATGAATATGCTCACTAAAATGTTAAAATATTTAAAGTAACCAGAGAAAATGTTTTAATGACAATTCAAGGAAACATTTACAATATATGTAGATAGATAGAAACAAGAACAATAAAAGAGAAATATTCAAGGATCTATGTACCTTTTCTTTGGGCTCTTTATACAAAAATAAACAGAATGCAATTAAATATTTGGTTTGGATATAATTCAAGGATTCATTTTGGTAGAATTTAAAGAATATTTAATATAACCTCTTGTGAGGTGGAAGAAATACAATCTTGATAGTTAGACAAAGGGGTTTTTTACGCTTGGCAGAGGAGCCATATATAGTTTATCAAGTAGGGAGAGCAGAGCATGCTGAAAGTGAACGAATCGACGTGGATGGAGAGAAGCACAGACTCTGAGCTAAGTGCGTGCAAAGACGCATTTCTGCACAAGCACAGCTGGAAAAACAGTTTGTCAGAGTTCAGCGTACAGTACCGGTGTTCTGTCGGACAACCTGATCATTCTGTATTATTTTCACCCCTCCGCTGCTGCCATGATCCATCTGCGGTCATGCAGAATGAGCACCGCAGCACGGCAGGTGGGCTGAGTGATCAAACAGGATGCAGCAGCACGGCTGATACTGCTTAGCAGCAGAGGTGTCAAAGTACTAAAGTACTTTTTGGGTATCTATACTTTATTACTTATTTTTCTTCCTACTTCTGACTTCTACTTATTACAATTTCACACAAGTATCTGTGCTTTCTATTCTTTATATTTTTAAAACAAACGTTACTCGTTACTCTTGGCTTCGGTTTAATGTTTATAAGTATTTATTTCAGGTCATGTGCACCATCCAATGCGGATCATTGGCGCCATCCACATCTAGTGAAAACTAGTGTAATTAGATGAGTCATATAATGCAAACACTCATTGGTTAGCTAAAGGGAATCATCAGAAGCAAGCAGGTGTTCTTCAAACTGCAAACGTGAATTGTCTATGCCATGCTACAATGTAGGATTCAGAAAAAGATGTTGAAATGTCTGAAAGGTCGGACACAGGCGAGAGAATATCGGGAGATGGAGACCAACAAGACCTCCCTCATCCTTTGAGCTTTCAATTTATATGGTGGCATCTGGATGTTTTTTTAAGGTTACTTTATACTTTAAGTAGTTTTTGGAGCACATACTTTTTCCCTTTTACTTGAGTAAAGAGGTCAAGTTGATTCTTCAACTTTTACCAGAGTGTTTTTAAACTGCAGTATCTATACTTCTACTTAAGTAACAAATGTGCGTACTTTTGACACCACTGCTTAGCAGATTACAGCACAATGATATATTTTAAATGTCCAACCGACTACCCGCTAATTTTTATTTAGTCTTGTCTCGTTGACTAAAACTCACACCCATAAGTCTCAGCTCTTTTCTTCAACAAAGATCCATGTTTAGCTTCAGTTTTTGTTATCGTTGTAACAAAAAGGACGAAATAACTTCGTCATCCTCATTGTTAACGAAAACAAACACTGTTGCAAGGCGAGATTTGTGGATTGCATGAACAGTTGTCCAGTCAGCTTATGCTCCCGTGGTCTCTACAAAACCACCACTTATCTCTCATTTTGTTAATTTGTTAATTATCTCCCAATTTGTGATGGCACCAGACGATTATCATTTTTTATTGATAGATTGATCCTATACAAAGGCAACCCTACACTTAAACAGAGGTGACTTCTGGAGCTGAATGCAGTTGCAAGTATATAAGCACCCTTTGTTCTGTAATGCATATTTAATATGAGTGACTTCAAGACAGGAAAGTTAAAGGTGTGAAGTGATTTGATGCTGCAGACACACCTGCTGACAGAACCGCTGGTGACAAAGTGAAAGAAACAGCAGGATTTGTCTTGTCTATTGATCTGCTCCCACTGCAGGTGTCATCTCTGCAGCAGAGTTATGGAACAAACAAAGTTGTTTGTCGGGATTCTCTTCAGCCATCCATCTAATGCTGACAAGGCGGCACGCGATACACAGAAATGAATCTGTCTGCGTGTCTGTCAAGTCGTACATCTTCTCAAAGGTGCTCCAACACAGCCTCAAACAGTGGGATCCATTTCTGTTTTGTTCCTCTTTATCCTTATTGTAATAAAATAGAGTTGATCATGACTTAGAGACTCCATCTTTGCATTCAGTGTCACTTTTTGTGGCTGGTGATGTTTTTGGATAGAGGAAAAGAGGGCAGATAACAGGATATTAACCCAAACGTAAGAAAGGTGATTGTGAAGGTAAACCTAGTCAGATATGGCCTAGATATTCTGAAACTGAAATTTAATTTACACAAATTTATAAGGACAAAAATTAACTTACCATTCACCACAATTTGACAAAAAAGTATTTACAATGATAAGGGGTGTAAATAATAATCGTTTTGTAACGATGCATCGATCCAACAGCCGACAATCCAATGCAATGACGTATCCACAAGTGCATCGATTCATGTTTTTCATGTTCACAGCATTCTGACTCCCATGCTGCGGGGCCGCTAAACCTATTTTGCCCTCCTTCCTCGCTTCCTTTAGCCACTACTCTCTTTCCACTTGCAGTATTTTTTGATGCAAGGCCTTTCAGAATCTATAACACAGAGGCATTATTATTTTTCAGTGAAAAAGCATTTCATGGGCCTACTGTAGGTGGAGTACAACTTTGCTACTTCTGTTATTTTTCGTTTTTTCTCAAATACTGCTTTCAGTTATTTATTTCAATTTCGAAACATTGTCTTGCCTGTAAGGTAAAAAATAAATAAATCGAATCACATCGTTGTTTATTCGTGACTATCGAAAATAATCTAATCATTGGGCCAGGAGATTGATAGGTGTGATTTACAGCCCTGCAATTGATCATTATATTTATTATCAATCAGAAACCCTTTAAAATACTGAATAATGATAATAATATACTATTTAAATATATCTATCCATCCATTATCTGACACACTTGTCCCAATTGGGGTCGCGAGGGATGCTGGTGCCTATCTCCAGCTGTCAATGGGCGAGAGGCGGGGTACACCCTGGACAGGTCGCCAGCCCATCGCAGGGCTATTTAAATATATTATATTTTTAAAACATAATATTACAATATATTGATTTAAAACTTTGAGTATATCATATTAATCTATCTGTTAAATAAATATTAGGAGGAAGCTAAGACCTAAAGCATGTGTTTTTGGGCACATGCAAAAAAATCTACCAACATATATGAATGGTACAACTTCTTCAGGGTTGACAAAAGTCCATGCAGAATTATCCAAGGAGCAAATGGCTTTGAAACCCGTTGTTCTCTACATTACACTGAATGTCAATGGATAATGTTTGGCTTGACAAATAAATACATTCAAAGATATGAAGATATGTTGTAGTTTTATATCCCCCTTTGTAGAAAAAATTGTTCTAATAAATTAATTACAAGGGAGTATTATTATTGTGTAAACAAGAATCTACTGTATGTAAATGTTTGACATTGACTGTATCCTAATCCTGCTCCTTACAAGTCTGAGCCAATTGATCCTAAGCCACATTCAAGGTAACTCCATGACTTCTGTTGTTGCTATTAATGTTTCCTGTCTGAACAGTTTGCACCGGGGACAGGAGACCTAATTCATTCACAGCTGTCACTGACGCACTCTGTCGTCAAGCTGAGTCTGAGGATTTGACGTTTGCCAACAAGGCCAAGTAGATAAAGAAGCTTGTCTGAGAAAAGGCAGGCTGGCGCATCGAGCTGCAGAAAGAAGAACACTGTCCATCGCCCTGACGAACAGACTAAAGCAAAGACATTTGGATTCATCTGTTTCTCCAGGAGAGTTTAACGAGCAGCCATGGAGTCACTTTCACAGACGGTGGAAGCAACGGATGCTCAGAGGCCACAAACAACCACTCACTGGAGGTTTGTGCCGAGGCGGGGGGCCTCGTCTCAGTTTGTGGGGAGCACCATCATGATCTTGTCAACCTATGCTGTAGCCACCATGACAATGAACTTGGGGAAAAGCATCCAGGAAAAAAGAATGAGACCTAATGGCAGCTAGAATTAAAAGACATGAACACAGCAATTACTACTGAAATGCTTCGTCTCATCTTCACTGATTCAAGACAACCAAGCTCTTCTTTATATTGCAAAGATATGGAAGAAAAGTGAACAGCTTCTTCTGACTTTACTCTACACTGTAATTCAACAGAGCAGTGCTGCCATGAAGCCACGCGATGGCGCTGTTGGACCACTTCCTGTTCCAGTCTGGAGTTTTCTTGCAGGCCAACACCTCTAAGGAGACTGAGCCTTTATTATCTTATCCTCTAGCTCAACATCATGGACATCATCAAGCTAAACCCATGTGAATATGCAATAGGTCTTGTGACCCAAACAAGCATTTAAACAATAATCTGTGTTTAAAGTTGAGTCCTGAAGTTGCCTTGAATGTGTGTCGGTAATGCATTGCCTGAGTTTGCTTATTGTAGATAAAATGATGTACAGATACATAAAAGTCTACTCTGGATGCATGCCCTTTTAAAAAAAATAAAAGAAACAAAGCCTAGTGTGCAGTTTTGTATTGATTTATGCTCACCTGCTCTACCAGCAATCAGACAGAAAGGTCACAGCAGGGGAGTTTTTGGCAGACAGCAGAACATTGATATAAAAAGAAAGTGGTTAATATTTTACACTAAATTTGTAACCAAGACAAAATTATATATATAAAACATACATAAAATCCTAATATTCTAACTAACCACCAATGTGCCATTTGTTTCTAAACAATAGGCTTGTACATGAGGGAATCAACAGTATCCTTATTTAAGCAGTTTAAGGTACACGTAGCTACACCTGATGAAGAGTAAAGTTCAGAGTAATTTTCCTAATGATCTGGAAGCTTTTAAACGGCTTAGAGAGCATCCGGTGTTAAGCATGTGTAGCGTCACCTCGGATTTCCTCAAGATGAGGAAGAAGGTTTTCAAGTTTCAGCCTCCGGATGTTATATATAGAGCTATAAGATTTAGCACCCCAGCTAATCCTAAACACCCCAGGAGATAAACTAACGACGCAGTGAGTCATATTTTTCGTAAAGACACCTCACCCGAAGGGAGGAGTGTTGTTCAACCAAGCTAGATCGGTCCTAAATTTACATTACAGTAACCTCATGGGATCAGCATTACATAAAGAGACACTCTGACTGGGCCAAGTAAACAGTTTCCATCTGCTTAAGGCAAAGTGATCACCTTAAAATTAGATTAAATCCACTTATGTATGAAAGGAAGCTCTCTACCTCTAATGGCAGTGATGAAATTATCCATTTACTATTTGTTTTTAACTGTAGTACATTGATGAGAAAAGTTTTCAGTTAGGATTTTATATTTTAGAGGAAAAAAATTATCTAAACCTTAATAGCTGGCTATTGGTGGAACTCACAACTACCTTTCTAACAATCGGTGTTTTGACACACGCTTCGTTGCACAATTGTTTTCATATCTTTTCAAAAGATGAACAGCTGAACCTTTAGCTTGAAAACTGATGGCAGGAGATTTTTGTTCAGGATGGAGAACAGAATCCATGGTTTGATTAGTCATTACCAACAGAAAAACAAACTGCCACAATGCTGCCAAGATGACAGATTTTAATAATGCTGTTATAGTTTTAAAGCAGATTATATTAGATCTTTTTTTCTCATCACTCTAGAGAACAATGTCTAAATGTCTTGGGAATCATCATAAGGTATTTTAGGGAAATCTGCTACAGTATTCTTCTTGGTCTCCAGCCTCTTTTGTCTGGAAATATTGCCATATTTGCTTAATCTATTTCTTATGGTTAATAATGAGTACTTACCCTGACTGAGGCATGTGAGCCCTGCTGTTCTGTAGATGTTGCTCTGGATTCTGCTGTGACCTCCTGGGTGAGAGATTGATGAGTTCTTGTAGTAATTGTAGTAGACAGACAACTCAAGAGAAGTTTCATCATTTATCTATATGTTCTCTCTATTGGTTGAGATTTCCTCCCACTGTTTTTTTGTTGTTTTTTTTTCAAGTCCCTAAGTCTTAGAAGTGCCTTTAGCCCAGGGAATAAAAAGCCCTGGGTGCCACTAGAGAAATAAAGAGAAATAACTTGGTTAATAACAGTAAAATCTGTTTTTAACAAGAATAAAAAAAAGACTTGTTCATATAGGGCCAAGTTGGCTCGCATTGCATTTTTACCTAATTAATTAAAGGCTTTTTGTTTCTACTTAGGTTATGCTGTCAGGTGTTACATTCCAATTTCAAGATCACCTCCATTCTTGCACTAAGGACCTCAGAACCATACTTTAGAAATTATTTTTATTCATTTTTTCTTTCTCTTAATTCCAGATTGGATTAGAATGATCAAAAGAAAAAAAAAAAACATTATTAACATATGAAATCTTTCACTTGCTGTGCTGTTAAGTAACGCTACAACTTTTCACCTTTATACTTCATCACTGAGTCTCTGGTTTTGCTACTACCCCTCCATCTATGCAGAAATGTTGTAACTAAAACCTTGGGAGTTTTTTGAGTTATAAAATTCCCATGGCTGTCAATCTGATTAAACTCTTTAACTCTTTAAAGCCTGGACCGGTTAAATAATTGACAGAAAATTCTATTTTTTTTTTTTATTAGAACTGTCAGTTCTAATTAAATAAAAAAAACATACTTTTTGAATAAGTTAAACTAGAGCATTAATTTGCATCAATTTTGATACAGTAACCAGTTCTGTATAGTCTTTTATACATCATCTGTTTGCTGCATGTGTCTGATTGTTTAAGTCGGGGTTTTCAAGAACAAAACTATCACACTGATGATGCAAAAGAGTCAAAAACTAATTTATCAGATATGTTACACTTGGCTTTAAAGGGTTAAAAAGTTTGGTGCTTTTTGAAGATGTTTAAAGAGTGAGGGTCGTTATATGCATAACTCAAGAAACACTTGCTCATGACTACAGTCTTTTCATATATTGACCAGAATCCTGCAAATCTTTACCATTATGTGGAGAAAGTCAATATCTAAATGATAGTGAATAGAGGAGGCTTTGGGGTTAGTCCTATGACAAGTGGGGACTAAAATTGAGCTTTTTAGCATCACCTTGATCTCTTCTGTTTGGAGGAAGACAAGCGCTGAGATTGATTAAGAAAAACAATCAAGCACGGAGAAGAAAACATTTGGGAAGATTTTTTTTCTCCTTAGGGCCCAAATGCAGAGGCAGGGAGGCAGAGGTGGGTTTCTTGATGATTTAATGAAGTGTTTTCAAACAACTGAGGCAGGATCCAAAAATCAAACAAAAAAACAAAGTCAAACAAACCAAAACCATGGAGACATCTGGGGGAAACAATCACGAGGAGGAATACTCAATGAGACGGAGTTAGAGGAAGTTTGACGAGGAACCAGCCCTGAAGAACTGCACACAGAGTATTTATGGGAGACTGAAACAAAGAGAGGGCTAACGAGCAGATTGGGAGCAGGTGTGAACAAAGCCGAAACAGGTAAGGAGCTAGGGAAAAGGAGAACACAAGAGGGCAGCAGAGGGCAACAAATAAAAACCTGAAAACTGAATATAACCAGAAAGCACAGAAAAATAAGAATTAAAACACTAAAACTAGAAAACATGGAACAAAGTAAAACAGAATACACAAAATAAAACATAACAGAACCAAGACTATAGCAGATGTGCTGTTACATGTTGGTCCTCAAACATCTCAGTAACAGAAGACGTGATGCCAAGGGAGTAACCAAGGCAACTGAGGAGTGGCCTGAAAGAGAACGCACTGTGGTTAAGGAATGTCACAGCTGCTGCACAAAAAATTAGCGCTACAGATAATCTGTAACAAACTGGGATTTAAACTACCAATTAATAAGCATTAAACTTAAGGGATTAAAGGGAGTTTTGTAAACTGGGCATATAAACTCGGTGACCAACACAAGAAAGGTCTTACTGCTCGACTTCCCAACAACGGTTGTTCAAACAAGTCATGTTCTGCTAGAGGTTCAAATACCGAGGGTCATTTAAAAGGATCAATACTTTGCAGTGTTTCCTAATTCCAAGATTTTTCTTTCCAGTAAATGGTCTTTAGCATTTCAGAGAATTAGGTCAGTGGAGCAAATCACAGGAGCACCGAACAGGGGGATCAGTCACTCAATAAGGGTGTGCAAGGTTTCATAGCAACTGAGGGCTTACATAGGGTTCAAACACAAGCGATGCCACAAACTGGTTAAAAGCGGATAGGAGGTGGGGTTCAACATAGAGATCTCTGTTGGCCCTCTTTGTCCTCTCTTTCACTTCCCTGAATAGCTCTTGCACAAAGATATCGTTATTTTGTCTCTAATTACCGGATGAAGAGCTGTTTGTCTGTATGCCTCTCGCTCCAACAATCTCACCCCCAGAAATAAAGTGCTCAGTGGTGATGACCCTGTACAGTTATGAAACAGTCTGGTAGACCACATAGGCCATGGGAGCCCACGTTTTCTCCTTGAAAGACTTATCAAAACCACTGAGGCTTTTTATCTTTTTTAATTATGTCTAAGAAATTTCACAAATGTTGAAATTAAATAGATGTGAATATGTGTGCAAAAGGATTTTGGTACAAAGCTTGACAAAGAGTTTATAACACATTAATATGCTTTAATACAAATTTCTGATTGTTCCATGTTGGTTTCGATGTATGTTTAAGGTTGTTTTCCTGCAGGAAGGTTTGTTTTGCAGACAAGACTTTCTTAAAGGATTGCCTTGTATTTTGGTCTGTCTATCTCCTGATGAGCTCTGACCAGTTTCCCAGTTCCACCTAAAGAAAAGGCATTCCCAAAGTGTTAAACTGCCACCACCATGTGCCACCACTGGGATGGTTTGCTTCAGTGGATATGCAGTGCTAGTTTTCTACCATACAATGTAGAAATCTAAATTTTTAATATGTCCCCTTAAAGGCAAAAAAAATCTTTTGAGACACTATAAATAAAAAAATATCTAATTCATGATTAATTAGCAGCAGCTGAATTTGCCAGAATTTTACTGTAGAAAATGCAATCCAAATCTGCAAAACATTGCAAAGTGATATTTTGACAATGAAAGCCACATTTGTACCGTTAAAGGTATTAAAAAATATATTAATTTTATACTCAAGTTTAGCTTTTTGCCAGTATGGTTGTTTACTATGCACTGGAAAAAAAAATAAATCCAGATAAGTAATTTTTTCTTAAAATAAGTGCATTTGTTCTTGGATTGAGGAGATAAAAGATCAATTTTGCCAATGGAACAAGACAATTTACACTTAAAATAAGAAAACATAATTGCATTGTCTTATTCCAAGTGCATATTATCTAATTATCGCATTTTAAAAGTACATATACTCACTCCATTGGCAAACTATCTCATTTACCTACTCAAATTAAGGATAAATACACTTAATTTAAGACATTTTTACTTATTTCAAGATTGTTTTTCCAGTTTGAACATACTAACCCACTGTTTGTAAAATCCAATATGATTAAATCTAAGAATTCAATCTATTACAACAACATATAAATAATGTATAAAGTAAAATGAAACCTATTTGCTGTAGGTGTGCTAACATTCTTTAAATGATATGATAAATTATACGATTCTAAATAAGATTTGAGACAGGTCTATAAATGTAGGAAACAACAAGGTATACTGGAGATCATGGGAAGTGTGTTTCTGTTGTTGAGTGTAAGCAATGGTATGGATCTAGTTTATTATCAGTTCTCAAAACAAAAATAATAGTGAGAATATTTGAGGGCTAAATATATTTTTATTGTTAAACTGCATTTTGTATTTTTTTTACCCTTTCTTCTTTTTTATAACACTTAACAATTGACTCTTATATTTAAGAAAAGTTGTTTTTTGCTTTCATAATGTTCTATTTTCTGCTTTTCTATATTTTAAAACAATGATAGGTGGTTTCATTTGATGTGTAGGAAAGTTACAAATACAAGCATCTTACTTCTGACTTGTTTTAGTAATTTTTTCTGATGATGCTGTTTGTCTTGTCTGTAAAACAAATAATTTAACGATTGACTAAATAATCATCAATAATAATAAGAATAAATAATCATAATCATCATCATTTCTATATCAATGTAATTAAATAAATAATGCTCGTGACGCAGCGGTGGTGTGAGTTAAGCACATGATCCAGACTCAGAGGCTTTGCTCCAGTTGACCTTTGCTCCATGTCTTGCCGTCTCTATAATCCCATTTCTGGTTTGGAAACTTTCTAAAATAAAAAGCTGTAAATATAAAGGTCACTTAGGCCTAAAGATACTAAAAACAAAAAAACATTCATTGTTATCCTGAGGCTATATATACTTTAATGTTATCTAACACATCATTTTTCTGTACATATAATTATTTCCCACAAAAACATCCCAAATTTTTTTTTTATCTTTCTTTTCAGATTTTTTTTCCTTTTTCATTTTGTTAATGTTATCTGCTTTTGTTTGTTTTTCTCTCCTGTTTTTATCCTGAGGCTCACAACAAACGTTTCCTCATGTTTATTTCATAAGCGTGGAGTAAACGACAGAACTAAGATTGTGAACAATATATGCAATTCAAGCCAAATATTACAGTTATTTTTAGCTTACTGATGTGATTTTCACAAAAAAAGGCTGAGGTTTATATCGTTCATATCATAACTAAAAATTAAAAATAATTTCATGTTTTTAAAACTGTAATATTAGTATTTTTTATTTCACTCTCTGTTACTCTTTTTAATCTATAGTTTTATTTTTACTATTTTTACTGTGATCTATATGGATAGATTTAGAGATACACTGAGATGAATATTTCAGATATTTGACATAAATGTTCGGGGGAGTGGTGGCCTAGTTGTTGGGGCATAAGGCTTTGAGGTTGTGAGTTCGATCCCCCACTCCCACAGACTGCCACTCTGGGTCCCTGAGCAAGACTCTTAACCCCACACAGCTCCCCGGGCGCTGCACAATGGCAGCCCACTGCTCCCCAAGGGGATGGGTTAAATGCAGAGAATAAAGTATTTTCCCTCTCGGATTATTAAAGTGATTCTGTTATGGCTGATAATATTTACCATTAAAAGATATCTTATATTTCCCTGTCCTTTGGACACCATAAAAGACGGACCGCAGTGCTGGCATTGCTGCTCTGCTTCAGTCATCCAACCACCACACTGAGCTGCATCAAACAGAAATATGTTTTAAAATGACCAACATTATTAATATTAATGTCATCCTTTTTTTTCTTTTTTCTTTTTTACAATGTAGTTTCATTCTTGGAATCCATTTCTTCTTGCCACTTTTTGATTAAGACAAGGTTTATTGAGAGTAAAAATGATAATTGTTATAACAACCGATTCTCCCACCTTACCTGTGGATCTCTACAGCTTCTCCAGAGTTACCATGTCAGCGCTACATTTTTTACATAGCCCATTTAAATACATGGGCTACTGTAGGCAGACAGCTATATCTTAATAGTTTTGTAGTTGGTTCAGAGGTGTGCCATATTGCTTGTTTTGAGTATTGTTTTAATGCTAAATAAATGCAAAGCAAGTTCTGCTGATAATATCAACAATATCAATACAGATAGTTTTTTATGTCTAAGTTTCATATCAAACTTCCAACCTTTAAATGTTTTTCTGTGCTTTTATCTTTGTTGAATAACTTTGATAACATGATATTAATGTGAACAAACAGAAATAATAGAAAATAGGACAAACATTTGCATTTTTTTTCTGAACGAAAAAATTTACAAAACATATTTACAAACATAACCTGCTATTAGGTAGAGAGTTCATAAACTACAAAAAAATACATTTCACCCCAGGTACTTTCTGGATTTTACTGAATCCACTTTGCAGTGAGACAGTGCGAAAGCCCATATTCTTATCTTCAGGTAACGTAGAGTACATGTCAGATTAAATAATACTACTTCATGGATAGTATCTAGGTGTTACTTTATTGTATTTCTCGTACCATGTCTGTTGGTTGTGCTGCTCTTTTTCCATTTCTTTGCAGGTGATGAAGCAGACTGAAAATGTTTTATCATTGTCTCCCTTTTATCTCCTCTTTCTTTCATCTTTTCTCCTTTTTTTCTGTTTTTCCTCTTCTTACATTGCAGTGTCCATATAATCTGTAAAACTCCCTGCATAATTATAATAAAGCAATTTATATGCATGAAACAAGCGGCACACTATGGCAATAGCCGTACTGCTCCACTTGTGAAAGTAAAATCTGTTGGGCTCTTATTGACATCAAGACAATTATTTTTATTGCCACATTGCCAGACAGGACACTTTAAAAAAAATAAAATAATAATAATAATATAATAATAAAAAGAAACAGAGTGATCTCCTGAAAAGTAACAGTGCATAAAATAATAAGTCTAAAGGTAAAGTAACAATTCCCCCAAGATGGTATTGATATCATCTTTTTGATACCAGCTTGGTGTTGATATTATTGATATTTAAGATGAATCCGCCCACATCTAGTTCAAAGTCTTTCCCTATCCAGATGATGGAATGAACCGTGCTCTCTATGTTGAAAGATAGATAAAAAGTTTAAGAAGTATGACTTAAACCTGTATATCTAGGCCACAAAACAGTCCCCATCTGCTCTTAGGGCCAAAAGTCCAAAGAGAGCTCTGGAGCCAGAGAGAAAGAGATGAACCCAGTCAGGGATTAGGCAGGCACAACAGGTCCCAAGAGGATGTGAGATTACAAGAAAGAGGCGACACTGAGGGTAAACCTGCTCACATGTTTACATAACACCTCAGCTTATGCACTTCAGCGCAACTGTTTACCTCATTTTAATTAGAAATCAGTCTACTTTTATTTAGCAGAACAGGAAACAGAAAAGTAATCTGAAGTGAGCTCTGTCTTTTTGAAGGGGAAACTGTTTCTGCCGCAGTGAGTTCACCGTGCAGAGATTCATGTTCTCTGGCCTCAGCATATCAGCCAGTATTAAATCTCAGCTGTAACCTCCACTTTCACCCTGTCATCTGCAAAAAAGTCCTGACCTCAGGGAGTGTGAGGCTGGACAGGTGTGACTCAGCACCTGTTTGTTTGCCTCTGGGACTGAAGGGCAGTTCAGTTTTAAATCAAATTTATTTTTCTGGGGTTACATCTACAGCTTTACTTGGAGCGGTGGAAGGAAGGCTGTCAACAAGGAGGATTTGGAAAACATCCTATTGGGAGATTAACAAGGACAGAGCTCGGTTCTTTCAGTGCGTGCGTGCAGGAGGGAGGGAGGGAGGGAGGGACAGGACATCCCAGCATGTGGCAGATGGAGGAGGGAGGAGGGGGTGAGGAGCTTGTTGGAAGGGGCTGACATGTTTTTCATCTAAACCGGTGACAAAGTGAGGAGCAGTGGCCCCCTGGAGCAGCGGAGACCAGAGGCAGCACAGAGACAGGAGCAGGAGGAGCGCGCAGTCTGCAGCCGCTGGAGACTCAGCAACACATCGGGGCGGGGAACCGCGCACAACCGAGCCGCTTCCGACGGACCAGCGTTATTTTAACCCCGCGAACAGGTGAGAGGGGAGCGCAGATCGGCTGGGATTGATTTTATTTAACGACTGACCATGAGATTAGGAATTAAAAGCCAATAATCTACATCACTATTAAAAATATAGGGGAAGGAAAGGGAGGAATATGCGCATTTAAAGGTCATTAAAGGGGTCACAAAGTCACTAATGAAAAGCACTTTTGGATGTTTAAGTTGCAGCTTTTATAAATCGCCTTAACTTGAAAATCTAATTTTTAGCCCCAGTTACTCAGACCCCAGCAGATTGATGGAGACTCGTTTCTAACATTGCAGAACAGGTCAAGCAAATCCCAACAGATTCCTTTAAATTCCCCTGTTTATATTTCTTTCTCCAATCTTCCCACCTTGGGTCAGAAGCTTTACTACACTGTAAAAAATGTTTTTTCATTGAATTAATTCACATTTCCATAATTCATATTAAGAACAACTGATTTCTTTTTAAAAATATTGATTCAAATTTAACATAATATGTTTGATAAATATTAAATTTGTTTTGTTGAATAAAATGTAATTGTTTTATTAGGCTATAAATAAGGTCTATTTTTTAATTCTATATTTTGGTCAGGCTTTAAATCTCCATGTAGCTCCAAAAACCTTCCTGTTGAGTTGATTCCCCAAGTGTGAAACAACAAACACATGGAGGTCCAAGTCTGAGTTTATTTCAGTCACGTCAGACAGATTTGTTTAAGTAGTGCTATGTAGGTTAGTCTGCACACTGGCCAGGAGCTGCTCAGATTAAACAACTATGCATGTCTTCCATCTCTGCACCCTGCCTCACTGCCTGCTAATTAGGCCCACAATGTCTGGGTCAGCTGGGTGGCTGTTCTTGAATGGTTTCCCTCACAATGGAAAACCACAAGTACCACAGGCAATGCAAATCTATCACCTATTGCAGACATAAACTAGCTGATTGAATAAGAGAAATTCCTTAGGACAAGAAAATTTGTCATTACCAAATAGGTCATTTTTTGTTGTTTTGTTGTTTTTCAACAAAGCATTTGCACTTAGGGCACCATAATCACCCAAAGCACTGCTCTAAGTAAATATTTTGTATTTCTTCCTTAATTAAGGTGGATCTGATTCCAAAGAGGGATACAATTTAGAGTTTTCACAA
>NW_015150643.1:1056026-1058813 GCF_000732505.1 Cyprinodon variegatus | reverse complement strand
GACTCAAAGGCAATCCCTCACAGTGAGAATGATTGTAGTGACAGTAGAGAGGAAAACTCCCTTTTAGCAGGAAGAAACCTCCAGCAGAACCAAGTGTTGCCGAAGTCTTTATTTCTCATGTCAGTGAAACTCCATTGCAGTCAGTGTTGCTTGTCTTACGCGTCAGTGTTTCCAGGAATTTAAAATATGGATTTCAGAAATCTTTAAAATATTGTTACAATAATGTTTTTAAAAAAAGTTTCTCAAATGCCCTATTTAGTAACAATAATATTAGATGCTAACTAACTCTGAGACTCACACACACTGCATGTCCAGATTAAAAACTTGAAACTCCTCTACAAAAGTAATTACCTCATTCTTATAACCACTGCCCACAGCACAAATGCCACGCAAAAAAGTAAAACGCAATTTATAACAATAACAATAATTTGGATTACTCTAAAAGTTTTCCACTGACCGATCATCAAATTCGCCCAAAAAACAATGATAGGTGGTTTAATTTGATGTTTAGGACAGGTACAAATACATGAGTTATGCTTCTGACTCTACCCTTCTTTAGCTATATCTGATAATGCAAAAAACCTTAAGCAAAACTAAGGAATGCTTGTTGAGTTGACACGAGATTGGCTACAATTCTAGATGCAATTTATTGTGTTTATTTACTTTTTTTCAACAAGAGTAAGACATTTTTTATTAGTTTTTCATCTGTTAGTCATCTGTTAGTTTTTTTAGCTGAAATTTTGTTCTTTGGGAATTTAACCCCATTTAATATTTTCCAAAACAAATGACTATCAAATATTCATCACCGTCAAAGAACGTTCTGTTAGCTGATAGTAACATTCAGTGACATGCAGGTAGGAGGGCACAGTCTGTTGAGGCCCGATTGTGGAAAAACCTGTGCTAAATTCCTAGCTATGGTGGTATTTATGTGGCCTATTTTAATTTTTTCTTCTTTTAGACATTGTACAAGTTCAAAAATGCTTTATAAAGTTTGAACGTAGGTTTTTAAAAATAGATCTTAGGGCTTAGGATTTAAGAAATCTAGATGTTTTCTATTTGCGACTAAAGTTTATAAAAGAATCTAAAGTGTAAAAAAGAAGTTTAACAATTCTTTTCAGTGTCATTAACATGAACATTAACATTCACCATCACATTCACTGCTGCTACAGATACTTTCACTATTTATACTTTACTATTGTCTTATTCTTGTCAAATGTAATATTTTTGTCCAGTTCAGTCTTTATTACACATACTTTATATATATATATATATATATATATATATATATATATATATATATATATATATATATATATATATATATATATATACACACACACACACACAGACACACAGACACACACACACACACCCTCGTCTTATCGTCATTGTTAATGTGCAGTTAAATTACAGTAAAGTCTTTCAAAGCCAAGGTTTTGTAATTTCAAAGATATACAAAATAAAACCTAAGCTTGGTTTGAATATAGAAATGTTTTTCTAAAAGAATGGCTTTAATTCCCATTTTTGGCGCGCACCCTGGGCAACTGCCCTAATCACTTATCTAAAAAACAAGCATTGAAGATGGCAGAGGCTTGCTTCCACACTTCAGAAATCAACTCACCCTAACTAAATACGGTATCAGTGTTATGTTTCATCAGGCAGTAGTTCTGTTATTTACACTGTGTTTTGATGTCAGGGTGCATCGTCTGCCGCTCTTCATTGTGCTGAACTCCTTTCCATTGCTGCATATATCAGCTGAGATGGCCATCACATCTCCCCCTCTGCTATTGCTATGCATATACCTGGCAGCCATCAGCGGGGTCCGCTCAGAGGGCGTCTGTCTCCAAGACGGCAAGCACAAGGCCACGCCCGGTCCAGAGCCAAACCTATCTGAGTGTGGGCTGTACGCCGACAGTGAGTGTGCACGCTCTATGATGTTAAATGTATGTGTGAGCAGGCAGGTGAGATAGTAACTGTTATGTTTCTTTTTTTTTTTTGTTCTCTCTGCTGCAGACAGCTGCTGCACTGAAGAAGATATCCAGGATATTGCTTATGTTCCCTCTGACAGCAATAAGAATGAACCATGGGACAAGTGTGGCCCTCTGAGCCCTGAGTAAGTTACATCTGTTCTTCTGCTATACCATCCTCTCATTTACCTTTTTCATTATTTCTTCGTCTCCAACAGTTGTGCTTGACAGCTTACGTACCATTAAAGACAGATATATTGAAATTGACAAAAGTAATGACAAATTAAAAAGAAATGGAAATCACTACATTGATTAGAAAGAAAGTACATATATACTTAGTGTGTGCATTAATAAGTAAAACAAGTCAAAAAAGCCTGATGGAGCTCCTGAACTAAAGTTTTGTTGAGCAACACTTTGAGGCAACCACTGGAATCAGGTGTTTTCTGTAATGATCAGGAAGTGTTCAATAAGACTTCTGCACCTTTTGACGTGTATGTTGCACAGGCATAACTTTCTGAAGGACTGGTGTGGACATGTCCCCACTAATAATTTCCTTCCCCCCCCCCCCTTCCGCTCATTTTCTTTAGCCAAAGGTAACAGATGTTGGGTGCAGTTATCTGTCTTCAGAGCATTTTGAGTCTGTGGTTTTTTCCTCTCTCGCACTGCTCCCATGTCCCGCCTCTCGGTGTAACATCATTGAGTATGTCGCTTTGAGACATTTGCTTTACGGTTGCATTTCACTCTGTAAATAGTAGCTAAGTGGCAGTGGCGGCTGGTGAAAAATATTTTTGGTGGGGCTGATATAGCCTAGTGTATGTCT
>NW_015150643.1:1035506-1054903 GCF_000732505.1 Cyprinodon variegatus | reverse complement strand
TCCATGATTGACAGATTCTCTTCAAATGTGGGGCTGTCTGATCAGCGCCCCCAGAACAGAGACTGTCAGTGGAAATCCACAAATTAATGACAGTAGATAGGGAAATGTAGTTTATATAATTTGTTTTGCTTATAGGTACACAGTCTAGAGAGTAAAACTGACATTTATGAGTTAATTTCTAAAAATATATTTTACGTTTCTCTCTTCTTATTGGGGAGGGCGGTGCCCCAGCGCCCCCTATGGGCCGGCCGCCACTGCTAAGTGGGTTGAAAGAGAAACACACAGCAGCGCTCACTGAATATTAACCAGCAGTTACTTTCATGTTTAAGTAAAAATAAAAAAAAATTAGAGATGCCTCTGAAAAATCAGTTCATATAGACATATAGAGCTTTTCCGCAAAAACGGCCAAAGATTGTAAGTTTATACAAGAAATTATTATAATGCAAGAAGCTTGAGAAAATATAGTTTAAATGTTGTGTTCTTCTTCACTATAAAAGCTTGGCTTCTCAGTTACAGGTTAAAATTTACATGTTTTCTTATTGAACAGACAGAATCAGACTGCAGAGCTTCTACATAACTTGAAATTTAATTATTATATTAGTAAAGAGGTTCAACAATCTTTTTAAACAGAGCACATAAAGAAGTAGGGACAGCTGCAGATTTAAAGGTGAAACAGATTTACTAGGATGTGCAACATGCAATAAAGTATATTTCCAATTTTACCATTTATGTTTATACATTAATGCACTGAAAGGCATCTAACTACCTATAAATATAAATAGCAGTGTGTTATGGTTCTCTGGTGTTCTCAACAATAAGAAAGCTTTCAATGAATTTATGTTTTAGCTCATTTTTGGAAAATACAAAAAACCTAATGAAAGGGTTCCGGTCGAGTAACAGTAGGTCCATCAGCCGCCACCCTTTCCTCTACAAATTTCATCACAAATTTACACCTTTGGTATGTTGGTTCACTGTTCACGAGCAATTAAATTTCATTTGTCAGGGACAGTTTGTTTTTTACAATTTATACAAAAAAACACCTCAAAATCAATACTTTATTTTACTAAATTATCATTTAGTAAACATTTGTTTATTATTACCTTTTCAATTTTCAAGCACAGCTGTATATCCATCCATCTTCTCTCGCTTATTCCGTTCGGGTCACAGTGGGGCGGGGGCTATCTACGGCAGTTGGGGTAAACCCTGGACTGGTCGCCAGTGTATTGCAGGGACATAGACATACAAGCATACACACACACACACACACACCCACACACACACACACACACACACACACACAATTAAGTCATCCCAATTAACTTAATTGTCATGTTTTGGGGCTGCGGGAGGAAGCTGGAGTACCCGGGGAGAACTTATGCGTGCACAGGGAGAACATGCAAACTCTATGCATAAAGATGGGATTCAAACCCGGAATCCTCTTGTTGCAAGGCAACAGTGCTACAAACTGCACGCCTGTGCAGTCCACGCAGGTGTTTTTATAATCATATTCTCAGAAGTAGCCACACCCCTTGATCCTTTCCATATTTGGTAACATTAGGTTACAATCCACCTGATTCAAAGTATTTGAACTTCAAACCTTCATGTTACATCAAGAAAAAGTACATCCTGGTAAAAGATGTTGAAATGTATATTAAAAGACTTAAGGAAAGCAAAGACTTTTGAAAGTTTCCCATCTTTATAAATTTGTTTTTGTTGGAGCACTGTAGGTTAAATGTCATGTTTTTCTATTTGTCCTTCCTGTCCTTATCTATCTAGTGACATTTTGGGTCAGCGAGAGTTTGTGCTTGATGACTTCCCATGCGGGTAAAAAACAGTTTCCATCTGTCTCTGCAGGTGCGAAGGCTATCTGAAGCGCGTGTCGTGTTTTTACCGCTGCTCCCCTGACGCCTCCCGCTGGCCTCATCCTCACCGCCGCTCATACATCCAGGCGGTGCCACTCTGCCACAGCTTCTGCCGCGACTGGTAAGGCTGCCAAACACAAAATGGAAACTCAGTACCTGTCCTCCTCTCACTTAAACCTCCACAAGGGAAAGGTGGCAGTTTTGTTGAAAAAACAGTGTTCAGTACAGGGGAGAGTGCCCTATAAATAAAATCTGAAATTTCTTGGCTCAGAAGAGAAACAAGGAGCTGGGGGTTGATTCTTATTGTTCTTTTTGTGGATGGAAATAGGAGATAATCCTTCGAATATTAGACAAAGCAAAATACAGCAAACACAGAAAGAGGATTTGAAGAGGCTGAGACAAGTCATTTGAGAGCTCGTAAAGAAAAACATTTAAAAACTTCCCACTGAACTCAGAATTTTAATCTGCTTTCATGCTTTGGGAATTTGTTCTGAAAGGCTTTAAGCTGCATCTGAATAAACATTTGGACATCAAACATGCTTGCTGTTTTTTCCAAGACCAAAATGAGAGAAACAATATCCTATTTGTGCAGATTATTTGAAGAGACAAATCCGCAGTCTGACTGCAGATCATGTGGTCTAAAGCGCAAAATGGACAAGAGCTGCATTTTCTACATCCTAATAGGTGCCATGTTAAAGACAATGCAATTTGCTGACACAGAATTTTGTCAGATATGGAGCCATCCAGGCTTCGGTTGTTCAGTTATATAGGGTTGGGTTGTGGGTTTGAGCTAGCATACTGGGTTAGCATTTCTATCCATAAACCAGGCTAAAGTGACACCGATGTTTCTATAGAAACGCCTTTCACAGGTTCTGTAGATGTAAAGCAACCAACCCTCCTTCAGAGGCCTCAGTCCTGTCCATTGACCTTTGCCACCTGTCCCAAATTCCTGTCACAATATGGTCAACGACTAGTTCCCAACAGGGAAATTGGATAAAAAAAAAAAAACTATTTGAACTTGAAATTAATTATTTTATCAGTTTGTTAAGCCATATATACATTCTCACAATTTCCATAAAGGCTTTAAATTCACCAATAGTTGACACTGAGTAACAAACTTTACATTTATTATAAAAAGCTATTTTAAATATTTACTTTCTCTATTATTTGTTTGACTATTTAGTTGTTCAGAATATGAATAATAAACAAAAGTTGGGAATGTTACTTTAAAAAGGTTACTTAGTTACTACATACTTCTCTAAAAAAAGTAACTGGGTAAGAGCTTAGTTACTGCACAATCAAGTAACTAGTTACCTTTTATGATCTTAGATGTCAAACAATTTAATACATTCACTGTTATCAGAGCTTCAAATATGACTGAAGGTTCAATTATGAAATATAAGAAGCTTTTATAATAATTAATACATGAAATTGTTAATTAAAAGGACCACTTCAGAAAACATTGGAAGAGCGGCAACATAATTATGTAGAAATTAGATTTAGGATTAAGTTTTTGTTTATAATAAAAGAACAACAAAGCAAATTAGATGTCTTAGAGTTAGTTTTTGCAGACTGACAGTCTTCAACTTTATATTTAAAAAGGTATGATGGTGTAAAATACTGCTTTTAAAGGAAATAAACAAAAATGAAATATAAATTGCAATAAAATTAAACAAGGGTTACACTAGCCCCCCAAAAATTATATCAGAACCTCATAATCACTGAGTCTGAAAAAAAAAAAAAACGCTACATCATTGAAGTGAAAAAGTAAAGAACATGTATTGATAAAGACAACCAGCTGTCAGTTAAGATTTGTAGCTTCTTAATATTAGAAATGCTTTCTATTGACATACATTAAGTATTTTTCCTGCAAATAATGAGCAAATCACAGAAATATTTAGCCTTTGACTTCAGCGAGCATTTTTGTTCAGGAAAGCAGTCATTCAGTTACCTATTGAGTTACCATCATTTGAAAAGTAGTTATTAATTAGAATACATTTTAATGAAGAGATAATGCTGTTACTTGCACCATTATTAAAGGTATTGTGGAGGATTTTCGTGAGTTTTTTAAAAGACCCGCCCTCTCAAAAAAAGTCCATGTCATGCAAGAGCATGCACAAGCCATTTCTCCTCGTGCACGCTCTGTTTAAAAGTTGCTGTTCTCATAGCTCATACAAGCTTACTGTGCCCAAACGTCCGCCCTAACCCCTAAATCTCTCCATTACTATATAGAGTGAGGACTATATAGTGGATGATCACTGATTTTTGCTCCGTTAGTCACGTCATTCCTCCACCGCGCGGTGCCTGCGCCATCTTTGCTGTTACTGTAGTCGCTGCTGTCGGGTAACGACAGCCCATGGAGACAGCAGGCCGCTGTGACAGCAAATCCCATAGTGCTTTTTGAGCAGAGCTCTCTGCGCAAAGCATTCTGGGATATATCTGCCTCTACTGAGGCCTTTCTTTTCTTCTCATACACTTCGTAGACACTTTTTCTCTTACATACCTCGCCATTTTTAAAGAACCATGGTGAGAAAGGTGAGCTTCAAGGACTGTCTGAAACCGTAGCTCACCACACATAAACGCCTAAGGGTGCATGCGCAGAAAAACATAGCTAACAGGACGAGCACGTAGGACAGCCTTACATAAACATATCACCAGAATGATTGACAATTAGGAGGACCAATTATTTAGATGATCCACCCGGAAATAAAAGATCATCCTCTATACCTTTAAGTGATGCCGTTACTCCCAACATAGATATTGAACATACCTGTGGTAACTATTAGCAGATTAAAGGCTAATATGTTATTCTGCTTGAACAAAGGGGGGTTCCAATGATGACGCTCTTTATGATCGTTTTCTCTGAGTCAACATTTCTTGACCTAATATTTGATTAGAACTGCCCAACATTGTCTGTCCCAGCGGTATAAACACAGCCCTCTTTGTGTGTCCTTCCAACTGAGAACATCTACCCTTACAGGGTAGAAGCTCGGCACTCAAGCTGTCTTAAGCTTTAGATGTGAGTAAAACAATTACATGGGCTTAAATCAGCCAGTGGAAGCCTGGAAGCCTACCTCACCGTAAAAACTAAAGAGAAAAAAACAAAACTGGCTTTCCAAAATGAACTCTTTAATTGGAAAATGTGGAATATTTAAAATGTTTTTAAAAGGGAAATATTTTTTGCATGTTGTTACCTACATTGATGGATTTCTAATTTAAAAACAGAATTTAAAAAGACTTTCAGCTTAAAGTTATTGTGTATTTCCATATCTGTTAAGCATAAAAGTGTCATATTCCTTGCTTATGTAGATACAAGGTAATATTTGCATTTGAACAATGTGTTTTTTCTAACTGGAAGGGCTATTAATGTTTGTGTGGTGATGCAGAGAATCTGTAGAAACTAAAGATTAAAATTATATTTGACTTGCCATTTCTAAATGAAATGCAAAACAGGTTTTAAAATAACGTACCTGTTAAATTTAGTATTTGCTTGTTTTTCCTTTTTCCTGTCTGAAACAGAAGTCTAAATGAGATTAAAAAAAAAATAGATTAAGACCTACTAGTGATTATATTAAATTGGGTAAATGTGCTGTGTGTTATTTGTGTTTTATAGCAAATATACTCTTGTCACTGTTCTGCAATATTCTGGAGGAGTTTAAAAGCATTTGGTCACACATACAGCAGTCATATCTGCCATTGTTTCATTACAGAATGTTATGCTTGCAAAAACACACACACATATCAGCATGTCAAACTAAGCTGAAGAGAAGCTGCTACTGTAGCTCTTTAATCCATTCTGAGTCTTAATGCATATTTCTACCTGAGCATTTGCAGCATCTTATACTGTAAGATGCACAAACATGAGAATTAAAGATTCTTTTTTTCTATGATTTATATTTAATATCTATGCTTTAGCAGCTGGTTGTTTTTTTTTTTCCATTTCTTATTTTTTTGTTTTGGCATCCTTTCTTCAGGTTTGATGCCTGTAGGATGGATATGACGTGTGCTCGGAACTGGGCCAGAGACCCCAGGGGACAGAACTGCACTGGGACCTGTGTTCAGTATCAGCAGGTAAACTGAATCCTTGCACTTTTGTCATTTCCTTTATAATTATCTATTGACTAATGAATACACACTAATATATTCAAAGTGACGGTCCTACAGACAGGTTTTATGTGTCACCGCATCACAGTCCAAACACACACCAGAAAGCTCTACCACTGTTTCTATTACTATTACTTGTACTTTGTATGTAATAGTTTCTCTCTTGCAGAAGAATTCATACCCCTTAAAGAATAATTTTTATCCTTGTCATATTTTTTTGTATTTGCACTGCATTTAGTTTCATTCCTCTCCCCATCACCTTTAAACTGCATGAAAAAATGCCGCCTCCATTTTATATCACTACAAAGATGCAGAGTGTATCCTCGTGGTGGCATACAGCATCAGTTTTCCTGTAAAGCTAATATTTTTCCATGTAAGCAGAAAAGCTTATTTGTGGTCTTCTGACGAGAGTCTTCCGTATATTTGGTGTGCTCCCTGCATAGATGGAGACAAACTGCAAATTGGGGAGTTTCAAGTAATTTTCAGCAACAATTTTTTGTGGCTGTGAGAACTGAAAAGATTCCTTGACTACTTTTGCAGAGCACTGTAAATTTCAAACAGACATAGTCTGTCCAGCTCTTTTAGCATCAGCTGAAGCTGAAAACACCTCAGCTGAAACCTTCAGACTGAATAAAAACCACTCAGTGGCTGGAATCCCTCTGATTCCCCTATATTATCCTCCGTCTTCTGCAGGTAGACAGTTTGAATCTGCGTCGCAGTGTGTTAGCGGCTGAGAGAGGGGGTTAACAGTGCAGGGCAACACAGTGGGCTGGAGCGTGAAAGAGTCTGGCCCTGCTTCGCCAGGCAGGGGCCAGCTGGGTGATTTGAAAAGAAGCGTGACAGCAGAGACTGGTGTGCGGCCGAGGCCTGCAGCAAACTAACTCTCACACATCACACCCCATGACAATCTGTCTCATAATGCGCCTGTCTGTCTCTCTGTTTCCACTGCCCCTCCTTATCTTTTTCATCCTCTCCTCAGTTATCATAACGTTCTTACACACAAATGAATGAGCACACACCCACAGACCACAGATCTAATAAGGCTGCCTGCTGGTTATTAGATGATAAGCAGAAATTGCAAAGTGTATTAAGGGCGACAATTCAGAGAGAAGATCTTTGTGCTTCTGTGGGTGTATTGTCTGCATATTTCTAGGGCTTTGTGCGATCGCCTTGGCCTGTGTTCATGTAGGGCAACGCTAATGCTGCAAAAAATGTAAGCCTGTTTTGCAGAAATGTTCTAAATAGGAAAATGCAATTAGAAAAATCTAAAAGCAGTCAGACAATTTAACAGATCACATCCCAAGAGCATTTTGTTTTTTAAAAGGGTCACATTGGTGCCGGTACATAATTTCTGTCCTGGCAACAGAGATATAGGGCTAAGCTTACCTGATATGTGCCGTGCTGCAAAGCAAAACGGCAAGGATAACATCTGATGATGTGTGCAAATGTATGATTGAACAGCAAATATGCATAGATGAAAGCAGGATGTGTGAATGCAGACTGTGAAAGATGTCAGTATGAATTCCATCCAGTTTTCACATCTTAAAGCACACCTTTGAAATGAAGCTAAATCTCTGATGCTCTCTGCTTCACTCTTTTCTTTCTAGTTTTTTTTTTTTTTGTTACCTTCCAAGGTCTTCTGTTAGAGTTAGACACTCAGTGCCTCTGATTGTAATGGAGACAGGTAAGCACTGGAAAAACAACACATCACTGTTCTGCACTCAGACCTCCAGAGCTACATTTGTTGCATTTGGCTGAAAATTATCACAACAGGACCTATATTTCATATATAACAAGAAGTAGAAAAAAAGTAGAAGATTGCAAAAGTATTCCTTCTCCTTGAACTTTTCCATGACATATCCAAATGGAAAACTACTAAGACACAGATGTCTACCTAATGTTGCACAGCAATAATCTCATCAGAAGTTAGGTTACTAATAGCAAAGGATCAAAGCTCAGGTGGGGAGAATCTGGTGATAGAGCAGCTATTGGTGTTGGGCTCCATCAAAATTAAAAACAAGCCATTGTTTGAAGAAGGCTGCAGTTTGGAATTTGTGACAAAAGCCATTCAGTCACACTGAGAATATGAGAAAGAAGGTGCTCTGGACAGATAAGCCAAAATGGAACACTTTGGCCTCTTTGCTCACTAAAACAGCCCTTTGCCCTAATCACTCCATAAGAAAGTAGTGGCAGTATGATGCTGTGGGAGGGCTTCTCTTCAACAGAAGTAGAGAAGCTGGTCTGAGTTGCTGGGAAAATCATAAGACCTAAACCTATATAGAGTGTTAAAGGGGACAAAATTAAATAAAATTATTTCATGAAATACATACCTACATGTAAATGTAAATAAATGTTTCATTTAATGTCCTGAACAATTAAATGTATCATTTATTTAACAAATAATTTGATTATTGAAGATATAAAATGTACCATAATATAAATAAATGTATTAGTAACTATTCCATTAAATAACCATATCTACTATTGATTTTTAAGTGCCTCATGAAGCAAATAAATGCACCATAAAATTATTTAATGTAAATTTAATAATAGAAAATTCCTTTTCTAATTGTGAAATTCAAACAATTATTAATTTTTTCTTCTTTTCATCTTTCTCATTCATCTTTCTTACATTTAATAACATTGTATTATTTCACACTGTATCTATTTATTTTATGACATCTGTCCTGCAGATGCATTATGGAATTATCTAAACTGTCAACTTCCTCTATCAAACTCAATGGGCGGGATCATTGTGGCTCCTGTAGAGACTGATTGGCTGCTTCACAATCAGCCACACAGAAAAGCTTTTTTTCTTGTTTGCTTTGAGTCTGAGGTCAATATTTTTGCTGAAAAGTGCTTCATTAAGTTTTAATGATTTAATGGGATATTTCACAGCACACCTGTTCATTTAATGCTACATTTAAATGTTTCATTATGAATTAACATATAAATGGCACATCTGAATTTTTGATGGAAAATCTAATGCAACATTTATTTATTCTATGACTTTTTTCATGTTGTTTATTTTCAATATATATTCATCTGTTTAATTTTATCCCCTTTAATCCTCCATAAATGCATAGTAAGGTTGATAGAAACCCTAAATAGACCATAAACATAGAACCAGTTACAATGTAATGGTTGAAAGCAGAGAGCAAACCTTTAAAAACACATACTTAAAGAAAATCATCAAATATATTGCATACAGTTGACATTCTAGCTTAGAATGCAAGAGACTCTTCACCAACCTCGAATTCAAAAGTCAAGATGGCTGCCACATGTATAAAAAGTGTCTATAGCTGCCAGAATACACTGTTTTGTTGATGGCCAAATGGTTTGTATGATAATAAATTAGTTACTTGAACATAAAGTTAGAAATTGGGAAAAAGGTGCTACAATGTTTGAGTAAATAGAATTCATTGAAATAAACAATTACCAGATAATACTGCTTTTAGTCACTAAACAAAACAGTTAAAAACTCCCACGGGTTTAGAATAGAATAAAATAGAATAGAATAGAAAATCCCTTTATTGTCCCACAATGGGGAAATTCTGGTGTTTACAGCAGCAAAAAGATTCTAGAAAAAAAGTTCACACAAATATGGACCTTAGAAATGTGTATAAGAATAACATAATAGTGAAAAGGAATAAAATACTTTACTATGAAGTGTTTTAACAATACAAAACTGCCCCTTGGAGAATAAATAACCAATATCCAGCTATGGACATTTTTACAGTGATGGATAATTGAAAATAGCAGCAACATCAGAGATGTGCAAAATGACAGAAGCATGTTATTTAACTGACTAAGATAGAAACTGTGCAAAATCAGCATGAATGTAAAAGCCTATTGAGGTTATTGGGAACAGTGGTGGTTATAGAGTCTTACAGCAGCTGGGAGGAAGGATCTGTGATAATGCTCCCTGGTGCATTTAAGGTTCAGCAGTCTGTCACTGAAGGAGATTTCCAGCTTATATCGAGAATATGGTTTAATTCTACCTGAGATAAATAGAATTAATCATGCATCGTAATGAATGATATTTCGTAACTAATTGTATTAAATGTGTACAAAATATTTAATAAGTCATTGGAGGGGAATGGAGCTTGGAATCCTGAGGTTCTGAGTTCAAGCCCCACTCCCACAGACTGCCACTCTGGGTCTCTGAGCAAGACCCTTAACCCCACACTGCTCCCCGGTCGCCCCACGATGGCAGCCCACTGCTCCCCAAGGGGATGGGTTAAATGCAGAGGTAAATTTCTCCCCTGTGAGATCAACAAAGTTCAATTATTATTATTCTATACATTGTAAAGTGTTCATATTTCAAAATAAAACAGGATTAAAAGCAATAAATACATTTTCTAAATATTTAAAAATCATTTTAAAGAAAGTGTGTTAAAGTTGTTCTTTTTTGTTTACTTCTTCAGTTTCTTTCTTGGCGTTCTGTCGACGGTTTAAGGCTGTTAAGGCCAGAATTAAGTAAGATAAGAAAAGGAAGGACAGTGTAGCCCTGTGGGGGAAAAAAATCTCTATCTCCCTTATTCAATCACAGCATGTCGTCTCTAGCTACTTGGGCTTGTACTGAATTAAGTTTGGCAGCAAACCGTGCCCGCCCCAGGGAGGGCAGAAATGTTTGTGTGTGTGCGCCTGTGCTCTCGTGGGTATTATTGGGTCGATGCGATAAGACCACAGTGTCAGGCAGAGAGCATATGTAGTTAAGAGACACAGCCATCATCCTTTTTGTCCTTCAAACACAGTAAACATACCTCATCGTTTTTTCTCCTTTTAATCTTCTCTTGAGCACGGTCAGTGACTCTCAGTCCTGCAGCAGGAAGAGGGATGAAAGGCGGTGTTACTTGTTGGTGGGGAAAGCAATGGACTTGCAGGGAGACATGCAGTTAGCAGGAAATGATTAATGCAGGCGGGGATGGGCAGCGGCACTATATGAGGTGATGACTTGGCATTCTAATGACCATTCATACAGAAGCCAATCCAAAGGGCTTTGCAGGGAGTCACCACCCTCTGTTGCTTTCTGCAGGATTTGAAGCTACGGTGCTCAGCAAAGTTATCATTGGCCTTAATCCTTTTTTGCATTTTGTCACATTATAACCACACACTTCATTGCATTGTATTAGAATAATATTACAAACACCAACACACAAGCAGTGCATGACTGAAGTAAAAGGTGCATATGTTTTAAACTAAAATTAGAAGCATTTCATTTGTATTCAACCCCAGAGGACTGTCCTTTCTGAAGAACACCCTCCCCAAGTTTGAGTCAGTAAGGACTGCTTGCTTTTTTAAGCTGAAATGATCCCATCAATACAAACGGAGTGTCCCGTAATATACCAAAGTAATATACTTTATTGTCAAATTCAAGTCTTTGCAGTCTTCTGCCGGTTCTCATCTCAGATTTGCCATCCGTCTTCCCATCAGCTCTAAAGTTCACACTTTTCCCTTCTGAAAAAGGCAAAGCACCCCACAGAATGATACATTTCAAACATGTGGAGATTTATTCACAGGGATATGCTGAATTGTAGCATTTTGCTTAAAACTTGTATTTAAACCAAACCCCTTTTTTCATCTTATGATTGTTGAAAACTATCCTAAACAGGACATTTATGGCTGTCCTTTAAATTGAAATAATTATCAGGTAGACAGATCGTCCCACATGAGCTGCAAGCGACTGCAGCTCCTCCAGAGGTCCCTTAGGACTTATGCTGCTTTTCTGATTAATGATCTCTGCTTGTCCATCTTACCTAGTGCCACAGACCACGAGGGTCCATTCAGAGTGAACGAGATGCAAAATTTTTACACACAAATAAATACTTACTTTCAGTACAAAAGAAATACAGTTATAGAAAAGACAAATATCAAAAGATAAAGGTAAGAGATGGATAAATGTGCGTTATAAAGTTAGAACACATTAGAGTCCACAATGTTGAGTATAATGCTATGTTGTTACCACTTGGTGTGTGTCTTAAAACGGCATATACAAATTACTGGTATACATTCAGTGGTGAGTTTGATAAAGTGCAAGCAAGGATTTTGATTTCCATTCTGTCAGTTGCAGAGTTAATCAAGTCTAAAGTAGAAACCTATTGTATGTAAAGAGATCACTTTTAATTTAGTAAAGCAGGGTGTTTAAAAAAAAGCAACTTTTCTTAAAAGACACTGGCTGCATTCCCCATCTTCACGACTTTCTGTATGCAACGGGCGATACCATCTTCTTCTGTGTGTCATTTAATGAATCTGACCCACATGCAGAGAAACCACTCAAAGAGCACAGAAAAAGTTTAACAGGTTTAGAGAAGGAGTAAACAGGAGTTGGATCTGGAACTTGGTGAGCTGGTAACCCGGAAATAGAAGTGAGAAGGGAAGTTCAGTGGTCAGTTCAGGTACCTTGGGAATCTTGGAAGCACTTAGATCTGCAAGAATGGGAGTCACGTTAGAGGGGGACCTTGTTAGTCCTTGAATCCAGTCTGTGTGGTAAGTCCAGAGAATAGTGCACATGTTGGAGGGTGGACAGGTTTTACAAGCGTTGGACCCGGAGGAGTAATGGAGCGGACTGTCACTCGGATTTCCGATGGGTACTTGAACGGAACATGTGGAGGTTTTCCCCTGCTCAGTGTAACTCGTTTTTTCCTTCCAGGGGAGAGAAGGTCCAGGTATCCAGTAACACAGGAAAGCTTCCTGCCGGGGAGCAAAGACAAAAAAATCGTTAGACTTAGAGAAACAAAGCTAGGTTAGACTCAGCTAAACTCAGCTTGGCTAGAGTACCCAAAACTGGCAAACATTATGGCCTCGAGGTAGTGACAGCCCACTGCTTAAATACTCCTCCAGATAATGATCCAACGAGCCACAGGTGTGCAGGAGGGCCAACGAGGACAGGGCACCTCCTGGTGGTGGAGGGAGAAAAACACACAACCAGAAAAACAGACCACACAACCTGGATTCCTATTACTGTGTCTCTAGCTCTCCTTTTATTTCTGTTTAGCCGCCACAAACACACCATCCATTCATCATGATTGATTACAATACTGTGAGCAGCCATTTTGGAATTCTGATTTCAACAGTTTCTATATAAACATCTACAGGCCTTCTTTGGGTTGGATCCTCAAAGACCTGCGCTATCACCCGAAGCATGGCTATAACTCAGCCTTAAGGCTTTGCAGTTGGGTCACATTTGTACTGAAATTAAAAGGCTCATGTGATTGTGCTACATTTTATCTAAAGGTCTCAGAGAGAGGGGAACAAATATGCATGAAACACTTTTAGCTTGTATTATTTTCATCACACTACATAATTATGTACTGCATTGTGTTCTAGAACATAAAATCCTAATCTTCCTCATTGAAGATTTAAAGTTCAGGAGGTAGGAATACTTTTCCAGTACACTGTAAACAGCCTAAATAGGAGAAGTTATTGGAGTTTTAATCAATCTGTCTCGACTGAGGGTCAGTTCACATTTATTAATCTACTCTGTGAGGCATGCTAGAGGTGTCAGAGGCTGTTATACAAAACCTGAAGGTTTTTTATAGTCATGTTTCCTGATTTGCTCTCAAGGACGATGTTGTTGTCAAGGTGAGGAGAGCAGCAGGAGTAGAACAAGCCACCTGAGAGAGAAAAACACCTGGCAGAGGCAAAGCGCTTTCAAGGCCAGAACAGCTGTGAAAAGGGCAAAATCAATTATTTCAGAGAATGTTTATGCAGCGAGGTGAGGCTCAGGCAGGCCAGGGGGAAAGCATCAGGAGGACTCAGCACCAAGCTGGTGGGTATGGAGGGCTGCAAAATACAAGCACCTATTTATTCCTGGATCCAAGAAGATAAAAGCTAAACAAAAGACCAGAAAGAGAGAAGGGGTTCGGAGTGTTTTCTATAGCTCACTTTAAAAGATTGTGCACTTTAAACAATGCACCCTCTTTCTCTTCTTTCCAGCAGGAGAATCAGTTCAAACTGTCAGATCACACTTTTAAAAAGACAAACAATCAAGATAACTCATGGGTTTTTTTTTTTTTTGTTTGTTTTGTTTTTTTTCTTTGAGCTAAAGTACATTTCTCAATCACATAAAATGCCAAACCAAAATCAAAATGAAAGTCCCAACATACATAGGCCTACATACTTTTGCTACAGACTGTATGTATAAAACCCCTTAGATGTTCCATATAACAGATGCTATACAACCCGTCCACTTATACACAACCCACACAAAGAACAAGTAAATATCCTACACCATATTCTACTCAAATGCTCCCCAACTATGGGAAATGGTGTTTTAGTAATTACTTTTTACACTATGTTTCACTTATCATCCTCTATAGCCAGTGTGCAAAGATTGCATTTGTATGCAAGGCCTACACCGTGAATAATATTATTATGGTCCACAGCATTGCAGTTGAAGGGACATGCTCAGCTTAGATTTGATTAAAACCATTATGAGATATGTACTCTGGATTGCAAATTGGAATTCCTTACATTTATTTATGCTGGTTGGACACCTTCTTTTTCAAATCTATAAGCATGCCCTTGCTTAAGATGCACAAAAGCTCTGCAGCTGTGACACATGCTGTTGCTCTTTGTGCAGAAGACTATATCATTACAGGAGAACTTATTTTTCAAAAAGAATTAATTCTTACTAGATGATGATTTATATGAGGAAATAAAACCTGCTGAATGATATACGAAGCCAGAGAAAAAGCTATGTCATTGGTTGCTATGGTGATTCCCACCTTTCTGGGCGACAGAAGATATGTTTCCACTTCATAAAAATCTTATTGTTGTAAACTATTTGATTTGTTGTAATTATATTTTTAAAATCCTTTGGCGAGTCATAACTGCATAATTATATTTACAGGAGTCATCAGGTGGTATTTAACAGAAAACCCTTCTGAAATTGACTTTACATTCATCTTCAATCATTTTTTGGTGAAAAAAAATTTAACAACAGCTAATTCTGACCCAATTTAATACCGCCCTTTTTGTGACAATAATACACATGAGAATTTGACTTGTGTGCATGTGCTTTAATGTGGATGTAGCGTTACTAATGTTAGCAGTTAGCCATGTTTTGTTTACCATCATTTCCCAGTCTCCTACACAATAGGTAAAAATGTATTAAGTGACACATATTGATTGCCTGCAGGTGAGTCCCTGATTGTTTGAATTACCCTTTTTGTGGAATATAGATGGAAGTGGAGATAGCACGATTTGTTCTTTGGATAGTGTACCCTTGCGGGCTTTTCTGGTTTTAACAAATAAGGCCACAAAAAAAAAAAAAAAAAAAAAATTTGTCAGACAGGTTTTAGCTTAAGCCCAGCACAAACGTTTTGATAAGAAAAGTTCCAAGTAATGATGCCTTTAAGAAAAAGAAATCTTTTAAAAATCAGACATTTCTGCCCATACTTTAGCAGGACTAATTCACATTCTCCACTTTTTGGAGGCTTTATGAATTGGATTATTTAATTATTACATATAGCTGGTGAGTTTAAGGTACCACCCTGTTGTATTCTGGACATCATGCTCTTTTCTTAAAACAGTTTGTCAGTTTCACGCCTAATTTAACAGGACAGACACTTTCCAAAACCTGCCACGTTTTTCACGTCTTTCCAGAGAATATTTTACTAAAAATGTTTTGGAATCATCATCATGTTCTTGTGGTCAATGGGAGACTTCTCTTTCCGTTCCTTTTATTACTGCTGTATCTTGAAACTCTCTAATAAATGTCGCTTTTGCTGAGTTTCTTTCTTAACTGAGGCAGGTCAGGCCGGCAGGCTTTTAATCTTTTCTGGGTTCTTCAAAAATCAGAAATAAGAGAGGAAATCTTTGAGGTGCAGATTTATAACCGAAATACTGGAGCTTAAGTTAGTCTAGTTGCTTTACTTATCCATTTGAGTGTAATTAGTAACTAATCGACCTAAAAAGAGATTCAGAGAATTTACTTTGATTTGTACTTTCTATAAATTATGAATTTATTGTTTGTTTTGATTTAATGTTTTACACGTTTTGAATCAAAGAACACAGCCCTCCCAATCAAAGAGGACTAGTAAGGTTTTCTTTATTTAATGTGTTACTCTTGCTTTTAAAGTTGTAGTTTCTACCAAATTTTAATCTGTGTGCCCTTTTTGTTTTCAGATGTATCAGCATGGCAGGGATCTGTGCGAGAGCCTTTGGGGCGACGCCTTTATGACCGTAGAAGACGACCAGCAGGAAGTGGGAGAGGCAGGAGAGACTGTTGGGGAGGGCCGTCCCTGTGGCTGCCTGACCCTTAGTCCCTCAGATAAGGATGTGATCGCAGCCCTCCGGGCCCAGCAGGATGACCCCGAGGAGCTGGACACCACCAAGACCGGCCTGCCTCAGTACCGCGCTCCCTGCAAGGCCAAGATGCCGATGCAGACCAAGAGTGGCAGGAGGGCAAACTCTGTGCTCCGCAAGCGCTCAGTGGAGATAGAGGATGTGGAGGGGAGTGGGAGCGGTTTGTAGATCCTGTTAAATGTTCATCTAGGTAAAGATATGGCTCCAGTTTCCAATGCATTCAACTGTCAAAATAAAGTCTTCACCTTGTTCCTCTTAATAGACTTACCACACTGATACATAGATAATTGAAGGCTTTAATGCAATTTTTGGACAGTTTTCCCTCAACATGAAGGCATGCCCTTCTCTGCTTGGGCTAAATTCTGCAATACATGAATCCAATAAATCATTCTTTATTATTAAAAGCAACTTCAAACATGATTTACATGCCCATAAACCTACATTCTAATGTTTCTCAGACATCTAGCTGACTTTAGGCTGTTCGTTACTTACTTCTTAAATGAAGATCTTACTGTTGTGATTCTATTCTGTGCAGTCTGCTCGTCATTAAGTAGTAGAGACAGTCACTCAGTGTAGTCATAATTATGAATGTAATCTAGGTTTTTTTGTTTGTTTTTTGACTGGAAACTGTGTTGCATGTGAGCTGATAGTTGGGAAGTAGCTGGAATATTTAGATTTAAAATCTACCCAGCAGGGAAAATCCTCTGAGGCAGCGTTCATACCACATAAGATGGCTCTGCTAGTTTCTGTGAGTGTTCTTTTTGTAATTTTCTGTAGAGGTTAAAGTGCTGTTAGATGTAAATGTTTTTAAAAAAAAGGAGATCTGGTTTGTCTAAAGTATGGTGAGCTTGATGAAATTGGTGTTTTTGTTTTGTCTGTTTTTTTTCTCTCTCTCTTTACGTCCTGAATAAAGACAACCGTTCTAAACGTAGCATTTTGGTTCTGTCTCTTAAAAACCCCAAAACACACAAATGTGGAGACGTTTAAAAAAAGGATTACACTGCACATCTATGATTGGAAACAGTAGGGCTCATCTGTAAACTTACCAAGATATTTGCAAGAAATTTCCCAGGGGAGAAAAAAATCACCAGGGGTTTAGTCTTGGTAACTCTGGAGGAGCTGCAGAGATTCTGAGCAGAAATAATCCTTTGAAGGGACAAATATTAATTCTGCATTTAACAAATCTCTCCCTTGATTTTTTTCTCCTATTTGCACCCTCTACACATCATACATGAAAGAGTAAGGTTTTAATTCCCCAAAATAAAACTTTGTTATCAGAAAACAGCTTTGGATCAGGGTGGTCCTGCTTACTATCAACACTTAGCTTAAAAGATTTTCCATAAAAGTTAAAAAAAAAAAACTGAGAAAGCTTCCTGGACGGGAAGCGAAACGTATTCAAACCTTGGAAACCAAGTCCAGTGGATTGGTTTTTTTTTACTTTTACGGAATGACTATGACCTGGATGGCTGAGAATCTTCATTAGCATTAGCTTAAAAGAGACAAATAGTTTGTTTTGTGGATTATTTAAAGATTTAGGGGGATACTATGGACATCCCTGGTTTACATGAATGTAAATTAATGGCAGATTAATGTTGATTTACCTTTTTTTGGGTTTCTGTTTCCTTTCATTTAGATGTCGACATATAAAATAAATAGAATATGATAGAGTTAATGTCATAGAGAATTCTTTATTAAGGAAAATAAGAATATTACATAACACCAATTTAGATGAAAAAAAAAATATTTGTATTTGGTTAGTCTTATATAATTATGACCTATGACACAATCAGGAAGAATGTTGACTTGCCAGGGGTCTACGGACCATTTGTTGACACTAAAAGAGGAGCGTAAGCCGCAGAAGTGTAATTACTCTGCAAGATGTTTGTTCCCAATCTACTTTATCGAAGCATATTCATAAAGAGCTGAGTGGATGGAAAAAAGTTTGGCATGCAAAGGTTCAATTCAGTTTATTTCTATAGCACCAATTCACAACAGGTCATCTCAAAGCACTTTATAGATCACCAGATCATACAGTCAAATTGATTCAAAGCCTTTAATCTAAGGAAAAAAGTTGATAAAGTTGATTGCATCGACTCATTGACTCGAAGGCAATCCCTCACACGAGGCATACTTGTAGCAACAGTAGAGAGGAAAAACTCCCTTTTAGCAGGAAGAAACCTCCAGCAGAACCAGGCTGAGCGTGAGCGGACAGAAGCAGATATACAGTAAGAAGGAGAAGCAAGGATAAAAAATGCAACTGTAAACCAGCTCCAAAGGTGGCCCCGTCCAGGAAACACACAGCCAGGCAGACGAGCTCCGAGCCAGCTCCCATGTCAGAGGATGAAGAGAGCACATCCAGTCAGTCACAGTCAGAGAAACAGGACTACGCTGAAAAACAGGCCAATCTTGAACCTCTATAAACAAAGACGTTGATGGTGGCAGCACAGCTGATATTTCTCTCCAGGATGGCGTCACAGCCAAACAGGAACAGACGAGGCAAAGCTACTGTGAGAAAAAGCAGAGAGAGCATAGTGGTAGATTGAACTGACAGATTCTGCAGAGTGGGAATATAGAGATAAAATTAAGCAGAAGGATGAAATAGGGGTCCCTCTGTCCTCCAGCAGTCCAAGCCTATAGCAGCATAACTATATAGATAGTGTCATGATCTGGCCTGTTTGCTCACCCTTAATTGGTAATTCCTCTCACCTGCCCTCTTCCTTCCCTGCCTCAATTATAATTTATTTCCCTCACCTGTTTGCTGTGGTTTATATTCAGTTCAGCCTGAGCATTCAGGGCCAGATCATTGCTTGTCTTTCTGTCAGTCTTTCTGTTCAGTTTTTATTTGGTTCATGTCCTGGATCCTAGCTGCCAGTGGAAAGAGGGTTTTAGTGTTTGTCTCGTCTCCTGATCGTCCACTGTTCCTTCCCCACAGAGTCCTCTGGGTTTTTGGCTCATTATGGGGGGAGGTTTAGTTTTTATTAAAGTAAGCCTGGCTCCAGGGTGGAGACCAGTTTAAAGTCTGCTTCAAGTTCCGGTTCCTACGTCCTGTCTCGGCTACCCTCTTCCACTGTGCCTGCTCATCTGCACCTGATCCTGTCTGCTCCTGTGCGTGACCAACTG
>NW_015150643.1:1003880-1034989 GCF_000732505.1 Cyprinodon variegatus | reverse complement strand
AAGTAGACAGGCTGTCTGCCGGACTGACTAAAACTGGTAGTTGGTTCCACAGGAGAGGAGCCTGATGAGTAAAAGATCTGCCTCCCATTCTACTTTTAGAAATTCTAGGAACCACTAGTAAACCTGCAGATTGAGAGCGAAGTGCTCTGTTAGGAACGTAAGGAAGAATCGTATCTCTGATATCAGATGGAGGAAAGTAAAAAGTACAGTAAACCTACTCCTAGAAATACATTGTTACTCAAGTAAATGTAACTGAGTATATGCAACTAATTACTACCCACCTCTGCTAATATTTAATAGTTGAGTCTAGATTTAACTTCAGCTAGATTTATAATCAAGTCTTTTGCAAACTTGCATTTCACAGACCACAGGTATTTTGCTCATAAGAAAGGGAAAACATCTCCGTCTTTTTGTTTGCGTGATATAGTTGCAGAGAATAGTGGATCTGCAAAGTATCTTCTCGTTGCAATTTTTCAACCTCTTATGATTTTTTTTTTTTTTTTAACCTTTCACTCTTGGGGAGCAGGACAGAGATTGTAGGTAATGGAAGCATTCTAGGTGTAAAGGAACTGTAAACTAGAACTTGTAGTGCTCTCAGAATGAACCGCTCCACTCTAACCACTAGGCCACAGTTACCGATACAGAACGCCTAAACATGCATATCTGCCATATTTTACTGACAGATGTTTAAAACCATTTGTCCTTCCTCCCACACTTCACAACTATTTAATACTTTGTAACACTAAATTCTGTTTGTAAAACCTATTCTTACAAAGCAAAGCACAGGAATCCAGATTCCTAAAATGCAATTAACAGATTAATGCGCTACTGTGGCTCAAAACAGACATTTGTGTTTCTTTTTCTTTCTTTTTTTTTTGCACTGTCTACAATGTAATTTCTCAATTCTACAGTGCATTGTACATTGTAATCTGCAGGATGAAACTGTGCATCATAGTGACAATGAAGAAACACAAGTTGCCTTTATTCAGAAATGCTGCTGTTTCTTTCCTCTAAAAGCTGAACCTCCTGCTGAGTGGCACCAGGCGCTACGTCTCTACAAGATGAGTCAGAAAACCTCAAAGCTCTTTATATGGAACCTGTTCACCACAAATCTCACCATGTGTGCCTAATTCCTTACCTCTTATCTGTCTGTTTCTTTAATATATAACCAAGAACACCGTCTTTCAGTTCAGCGAATTTACAGAATTAAGTTATTGAATAAATATTGAGCCCTTCTTCCACTCCAGTAATGCGCCATGCGTCCTAAAGCAAGCCCTCAGCCTCTTTTTCTTCTCATTAATTTCTCCTCACAACCAACAAATTCTTGTTAACAGATACATCATGACAAGTGTGTTTACCCTCCCACCCAGACACGTCACTCACTCTTTCTGCCTTCACATCTTGGGGGAGAAATCCAAATGTTTGCATCTTTATAGTGTTCTACCTGCTCTGTGCACTTTTTCATAGTCCAGTCTCTGAAATTACAATACATAGTTTGAGTCATTAAGCTTGTTAAAGATAAGCCTTGAAGCTCTATCTCTATGGTTCTTTTCCCTGGAAAGAGATTACTTTGGACAAACTCTTTAAATAACACTTCATAACATATATATGTTAAATAATTATAATCTTACTCAGATTAGAGAAGTTGCTTAGGGTTACAGAAGGCAGCTCTTATCAACTGGGCTCACTTTATGGGATGTGGCCCTGACAACCAGGTAGAGAAGCACTTTATACGCCAGTCTGCCACATCATCGCATTGTTACATCATGCACGTTTGCAGATGAGGAGGCATCCATGGCTCCAGCCCCAAAATATTGCACTTTGTTTTTAGCTGAAGAACACCGCTCTCATTCCATTCCCAAATATTTGCCACTTACAAAATGAAGATTATAACTGTATATCCTGACAAAGGAACTGTCTTAATTAGATAACCTGCTGGGGGAAACATCAGTTCTGACATTCAACAGGCAGCTAATAAAACGGTGCAATAAACTTCACACATCATTGATAATTATCCAAACAGCATTAATACATTTTTTGTATTGTTCAAAACAGCAAATTTAATATATATATGTTTAGATTTTATTAGGGTGGAGAAAACCACGTGTATAATTAATAGTTTTCTTGCAAATAAAAATGTAAAAAAGTGTTTTTTTTTTAGTTTTATTCAGCTTTAATTAAGCTGATTTTCTCCCTTCAAGTCTCAATAGCCTTAATAAGTTGCATAATTACTGCTGTTGGGTAAACTGAAAGCTTTTATTTGCACATTGTACATGTAAGACACTGTAGCTCTAACCTGTAATCAGTAAAGATGCTTTATTCAAGGCAGAATTGCATCAGAAGGTAATATTATGAGTGAAGAGGGGCTAGGACAAGGAAGCAGGATGCTTCCTAGCACCCATACATTTAGCATAGGGACCTTCTGATGTTCCTAGCTGCTGCAAGGAGCTACACGGTTGCCCAATCCGTTTGGTGACAGATAGGGGCTGCCCACCTCAAAGGGTTTAACAAGATTACTTATAGTCTTGTCTGGTGTGTATGATACATGCTAAAGTTTCCCTTCAAATGTTTTGATTTTATAATGCTGAGCTTTATCAGTTCATTAAATTTTTTTCAATAATAATATTACTCGTACTCGTCGTCTCCCGCTTTATCCGGAACCGGGTCGCGGGGGCAGCAGACTAAGCAGAGACTCCCAGACTTCCCTCTCCGCCGACACCTCCTCCAGCTCTGTTGGGGGAAGCCCTAGGCGCTCCCAGGCCAGCCGAGAGACGTAGTCTCTCCAGCGTGTCCTGGGTCGTCCCCTGGGCCTCCTCCCGGTGGGACGTGCCTGGAACACCTCCCGAGGGAGGCGTCCAGGGGGCATCCGAAGAAGATGTCCGAGCCACCTCAACTGACTCCTAATAATATTACATTTTATTGAAATGTAAGGTGACACTCAAGGTCTCCTTCTATTTCAAGCATAAACTAAACAAACACATAGTACAACCAAAACAAGAAAATTCCAAACAATCCACTGGACTTTTTTTGAAGTGTGAAGACGTTTCGCTTCCCATCCAGTAAGCTTTTTCAATTCAAAATGTCAGGAATAGCATTGAGTTCCACGTTGTACAGAGGAGCCTGTCAAAACCTTGTTTTTGTTTTAAAAACATGCAAATTGGAATGGATGAAGACCCTTAGACAGGTATGGGGTATTGCAGGCTAACAAAAGAAGCAAAACAACCGCATTCCAAAGGGGTGGACCTCTTCTTCTGTTCCAATTTGAGGTTTTTCCCACTATGGATGTTACAAAGTCCAGTGGATCGTTTTTAAATTTTCCTTTTTTGGAATGACTATGACCTGGATGACTGAGAACCTTCAACAGCACACACAGTACAACAGCCGGATAAATAAAAACAAGATTAAAATAAAACAGACAATTTAAGTTAGTTACAGTAAGCAATTTTAAAACTATGAGTTTTGATGTAAAAAGGGGTACAGAATTGGTGTTATGGAGATCAGGTGGGAGTGAGTTCCATAGCAGCGGGGCAGAGCGGCTAAAGGCTTTGCTCCCCATGGTAACAAGATGGGCAGAGCGAACAGTGAGATATATGGAAGAGGAGGAACAAAGTGACAGGAGCTTGAATGGCCTATAGTTAAAGTCAAGACCTAAAGTCTTGGAAAGAATTATTAGACCACCTTTGTGTTTTTTTATGTGTTCAATGTATTTTTTCAGGTAAATTGTTCAAATTGCAGGAAACAAGGTTAATCTAATGTTCAGAGGTGGGTAGAGTACACCAAAAACTGTACTCAAATAAGAATAGCACTACTTTAAAATTTTTTACTCCAGTGAAAGTAAAAAAAAATGTAATCAAAGAACAGACTCAAGTAAAAGTATAAATTAAAAATAAGTATAAATATTTGGTAAAGAGGCTACTTGAGCATTGCTTAACTGTTGGATAATAACATCAGATTTAATGTCTATAAGTGATGATGGTAAAAAAAAAAAAAAACTTTATGCACAATTTATGGCATTTTAAAGACTTAAATGCCTAAAGAATACAAATAAATGTCATGACTATGAAAGAACGAATTTGTGCAGAGGAATTATTTTTACCAATATTTTTTTTCAACACTAAACTTAGAAAACCTTTGCTTACAATGAGGACTGTATAAATGTTAGGACAGGATAACAAACTTCCACTGTTAATATATGTTGTTTACTGTAAGTTTCACTGATTTTGGAATAGTTCAAATTACTCACAGGGGACAGAGTAGTCGGAAATTTACTCAAGTAGGAATAGTGATATTTTACAAGAATCTTACTAAAGTAGGAAAGTAAGAAGTACAGTAAACCTACTCCTAGAAATATATTGTTTTCAAATTGTTACTCAAGTAAATGTAACTGAGTAAATGCAACTAATTACTACCCACCTCTGCTAATATTTTATAGTTGAGTCTAGATTTAACTTAAACTAGATTTATAATCAAGTCTTTTGCAAAGTTGCATTTCACAGACCTTGGGGTATTTTGCTCATAAGAAAGGGAAAACATCGCTGTCCCTTTGTGTGCGTGATATAGTTGCAGAGAATAGTGGATCTGCAAAGTATCTTCTCGTTGCAATTTTTCAACCTCTTATGATTTTTTTTTTTAACCTTTCACTCTTGGGGAGCAGGACAGAGATTATAGGTAATGGAAGAATTCTAGGTGTGAAGGAACTGGAGTTACAGTCTTTGGAGATGAAACTAGAACTTGTAGTGCTCTCAGAATCCACTCTAACCACTAGGCCACAGTTACCGATACAGAACGCCTAAACATGCATATCTGCCACATTTTTCTGACAGATGTTTAAAACCATTTGTCCTTTCTCCTCCACTTCACAACTATTTAATACTTAGTAACAGTTAATTGTGTTTTTAAAACCTATTCTTACAAAGCAAAGCACAGGAATCCAGATTCCTAAAATGCAATTAACAGATTATTGCACTACTGTGGCTCAAAACAGACATTTGTGTTTCTTTTGCTTTCTTTTTTTTGCACTGTCTACAATGTAATTTCTCAATTCTACAGTGCAATGTACATAATAATCTGCAGGATAAAACTGTGCATCATAGTGACAATGAAGAAACACAAGTTGCCTTTTTTTCTGGTGAAAGGACAGTTGTGTGTGTGAATGTGTGTGTGTGTGCATGAAATTGTAAAGGCTGTGTGTGTGCCTGGGAGCTATTTTTGTTTTAAGCTGCAGCTTCTTGATGATGTTGGCTAATTAAAGGTCCGCTATCTTCGTCATCACTACAAATGGCTAAGCAGGGGTCATATCTGTATAGTTTGTTCACTACAAAGACAGATCTGAGCTGTAAGCTAGCAATGAACCAGTGCCTGACAAACTGTATTGAGAAACTGACGAACCATTGTTATCTTTGTATTCTTTTAGCATTGTTCTGACGTCTGCAACAAGGCGGAATGATTGAGAAAAATCCACATCTGACCTTCATCTTCTGACTCTTGTTTTTTTCCCCTACTGCATGAAAAACATAACTGCAGAGCTCCTTTACTGCTCTGACAAAAAATAAATATAATAAATAATTTAGTGGACATAACCCATTTTAAGCAATGTTTCTACAGAGCCTTGCTGAAGTAGAAAAAAATTTAAAAACTGTAAAAAAAAAAAAAAAAAAAAAAAAAAAAAAAAAAAAAAAAAAAAAAAGGGGGGGGGGTGATGTAAAAAAGTAGAATTTGAAAAAGAAAAAGAAAGTTTTATCACTTGGTTGCATTTTTGTTTTCACATTTTAATGAACAAAATGTGCTTTTTACTTGCAACAACTCACATTTATTTCATACAGTACTTAATGAGCTTTTTTCAGTTAAATCTGAAAAAAAAAAAACTATATGAGGCACAGATCATTTCCAGAGGCACTCTCTTCATTTAGGAAGTCAAAGCTAATTGGATGTAAAGAGAAAATGAACAGAAACCCGGATTTAAAAAACTATATGAGGCTCAGAAAGATTAGGCCCAGATAATTACATTCTAGCGGGTCAACAACTCTAAATATACACCTAGAGCTGCAATCAGATCTGAGCCGATTCATGCTTTTGTGACACTGTATGAAACATATTGTGGTAGACAGGATAATTTTAACATCATCACTTCTGTTGGAGTCATTTTATACCAACTCTGTTTTAAAAAATAGTTTGAGATTATTCTAATAGATGATGCTTAGCAGAATTGTGGAGCAAAATTGGAGCATATTTGAGCTGAGAAGAATATATCCTAATCAAGAAAAGGAAAGCCTCAAATGTAGTGAGAGAGAATAATATTTTGGTGCCTGGAGGAAAGCAATTCAGTTCAATTCAGTTTATTTCTATTCAGTTTATTTCTATAGCCCCAATTCACAACACATGTCATATGAAGGCACCTTACAGTTCACCAGATAATACAGTCAAATTTATTCAAAGTTTTCTATCTTAGGAAAACCAGTTGATTGCATCAACTCATCGACTCGAATGCAATCCCTCACACTAATTATGCTTGTAGCAACAGTGGAGAGGAAAAACTCCCAGGAAGAAACCTCCAGTAGAACCAGGCTCAGTGTGAGCGGCCATCTGCCGAGGCCGACTGGGGTTCAAGGAGACAGAAGCAGAGATACAAAAGCAACTGTAAAATACGGAACGTCCAGGAAACACACAGCCAGGCAGACGAGCTCAGAGCCAGCTCCCATGTCAGAGGATGAAGAGAGCACATCCAGCCAGTCACAGTCAGAGAAACAGGACAACACTGGAAAACCGGCCGATCTCCAACGTCTATAAACAAAGGTGTTGAAGGCAGCAGCACAGCTGATATTTCTCTCCAAGATGGAGTCACAGCCAAACAGACGAGGCGAAGCTACTATGAGAAAAAGCAGAGAGAGCATAACGTTAGAGATTGAACCAACAGATTCTGTAGAGTGGGAGAATAGAGACAGAAGGAAGCAGAATGATGAAATGGGGGTCCCTATGTCCCCCAGCAATCTAAGCCTATAGCTGATAAGATAAAAAAATGGAAAGTTGGATGTTTCAGGCAGTTATCCCCCCCAAAAAAACTTAAAGCCAAATCATTTTATCTACATGGATTTTATTTAGGGGTCTCACATTGAAGAGGCAGTATGACTCTCACAATGTGAAGCATTCTATGCATAAACATTCTGTATAATTTTCCTGCCATTTCACAGTTATAAAAGATTGAATCCCCAGAAAATCCAAAATATGTAATAAAAAAAAGGAGATACTTTGAAGGGTCTGTAATGAATATGCACTTGTCTACTCTGCCACAAATTGACCAGCAGATGGCAGTGTTTGACCACAAAATTCTCTAAAAGGTTTCATGAAGCCTAAACAGCATGGCTTGAACTTCAGCGTATTACTGAAATACTACAAATGATATATATACCAAAAATAATAAAAAAATTCCCATTGCAATTTAGTTTATGATATTAAATATCTGAAATAATCTAGACAAACAAAATAGTTATTTTCCCCCAAATATAAATATATTTGGAAAAATATACAATATATTATACTGTAACAATATTGATTAAATGGTGGTTGCACTATTACAAATGAAGATTATATATATTTATATATTTTTTAAATAATTTCTTACTTTATACAGAGAGGTATGTATATCTTCAGTAGATTCTCATCTTTTGTTGTTTTTTTTGAGAGAATAATCAAGATTCTCTTCTCTCTTAATCTTTGATTCATTTCTTTTGTCTTTTTTGTTCATGATAGTATTTTCTTATTTATACTGTTATATACAGGCAATAAATTGATATGCACATGTGTGTAAACATGGATGATTCTAGACAGGGGCCAACAGGGGCCAGTGCCCCTGTAGCTCATATCCTGGTCCCTGTACTGAAGACATAATACTCAAAGAAATTCTAATGACGCACTGGAACACTATTTAGTTTTTTTTTTTTTTTTTTTTTACAAATTCTGTTTTACTAATTATTTAAAAACAATAAGGTGGTATTGAGATAGAATCCCAGTTTTCATCTGCTACATGTTCTTTTCAAAACAAATAAAAAAAAATTGTGTAATTTTTTTTATTGAGTTCCAATTCAGATTTTATAGAAAACGGTCATTTAAACTTAAATTAAGTGAAAAATCTGAAAAATTCTTAAGTTATGAATTATTTTTGACCTAATAAGAAAAACAATTTCAATTAAACCTAATTGAACAGAAATTTTATTTCATGCAGCTCTCTCAATATATTGAATTCCTTGCTCTCTTATTTTATTTCATGCTTTTCCGGGCCCCCATGAAAACATGCTGGCCCCCTCCTGGCCCCCGGTCAATTTTGTCTAGAACCGCCACTGTGTATAAATATGGGCCACTGTTAATTAATGCTTATAAAGGCCTGTCTGCATGGGATTTGAGACAGACATTGCCTTCCATTAGTGTGAAATTCCTATTATTTCATTATAATTATATTATATTATGAGTAAAAAAAAAAAAAAAACATATGACATCAAGGATTCTAGTGAATAATCTGACATTTACGTGATTCTCATTGTTTTTCATGGCCGCTTCAACCTTCCCTCCAACTATGCTGCACGCAAAGCAAGAATCGCCCCTTTCCAAAAAACACACACCAAAAAAAAAATCCCCATCGTCCTATCAGCCGCCCTGGATGGTGATTCAAAGAAGCTCAGATGGCCACAGCAAGGTGGGAGGAATATTCATAGTTCTCGAGAAGATAACAGAGGGTAGGGAACAAGTGGCTGTGGGAGGGAGAGGGGGCTCAAGTAGAGGAAAGTCAAACCCACCCAGAGCTCTTTATACGTCACTGTTCACATCACAGATGTTCCCACAGACACTCAGCGTGGGCTGTGGACCGAGGCGTGTGGAGAGCCAGCATGGCTTATATTGGCTTTCTTGTGCGCATTGTGTTATGCAGGCCTGCTGTGTGCGTAAATCAAGACTATTTTTCATGCGTTACAGTGATATTTAAAAGCCATGTGTTTTGTTTTCTTTTTTTTTTTCCAGCAAGGAAATGTGCATGATTGGTGCCATTTGAAAGTGCTGAATAGATTAGCTCAAATGATGTAAATCCCCCTTAAAAAAGAAAAGGTTTTTACCCTAAAAAAAAGGACAGAAAAAGAAAAAAACTAGCGTGGGTGAGCCCAGTGCTGTTTCCACATCCATAGCGGAAAAAAAACAGGACTTGTTATTGATGGAAATCAGGCTATATATAGTCTATTTAAATGCGTATCGGATGAAAAAGGCTTAAAGTCTTGTTCTCCAAAACACCGTGAGGTGAGAGCGCTCACAAACCACAGCCTTCCCTCACAGACTCCTTTGATGTGGCTTTCGTGAGTTTTTAACTACTCAGATCAGTTGGCTTGTTTACTTGAAAGTGCACCTACTGCATTCACAGGACAGAAATCCCCCTGAGCTTTTCCTGCGTTGGGGCCACTTTCTGCAGGGGTTCTGTGTCTGGGTCAATGGTCAGCCTGGCAACTAAACTTCCTCTTCTCACATTCTCATATAAACAATGTCTTTAGTTTACTGAGTCATATATTATTTAATACCTGTTTTCCTTTTTTTTTTGTTTTAGGATGTTGTGATTATGCAAAAAATAAACTTGCATGTAAGTTATTATATTGTGAACTCCTACTCATTTACAATAGAAACGCACAGGCTCAGATATACGCTTGGATATATAGACATCAAGCTCCTAGTTGGCCTAATTCTTATATGTGATCCTTATTTTATTTGTTTTTCTTAAATGCAAGTTGCCATTTAACTGTAAACTGTCCTGGATTGGATCCGGCTCAAGCATAGTCCACAATCCATAATGTCCTCTTCTATAAAGTGAGTTACCATTTGTAGCTGTCCAAATGACCTATTTAGTCACATGAACGTTTATCAAAAGGAGTCAATATAAAGGTTTTAACTGTAAAAGTGTTAGCCACATCATGAGGAGGATCTGTTTTGTGACAAATAACAGACCCGACTGGGTTTTAAAACGAGACAATGAGCCAGACATCCAGGAAAACAAATTTGTAGCTAGAATAAATTCAAGTAAATGTTTAACCCTAAACTGGAGCTCATTGAGAGACTTTTACAGTCAGAAAAGACAGTTGAGAAATGTCAGCACATTGAAAATGAGAATGATAAACAAAGCCATGGTGAAGCTTTTAACGTAAGTCATTATATATATTATCACAGTAGGGGCGGTAATGAACATGTTCCTTGACCGCTTTCTATGGAGTGTTGGCCTAGTGAGATAGAGCAGTGAACTTCTGCTTTGAGAAGGTTGCAAATACCTGGTTCAATTCCCACAGCCTTCACTCTGGGTTCCTGAGCAAAACCCTTAACCCCACCCTGCTCCCCGGGCGCCACACAATGGCAGCCCACTGCTCCCCAAAGGGATGGTCAATAGCAGAAAATGAATTTCCCCATTGTGGGACAATAAAGGAATTTACTTTTCTTTTACATTATCTAAATATCAGAGGAGGTGTGCAGTATGTTCTACTCTTTATGTCCAGTGAATTATATGGCAAGTTACTGTTTTTGATCACTTGCATACCCCTTACAAATGGAGTCACCCCCTGTCCTTATCCCCATCCCCCATGGCCATTGAATGTTATATTACTTACTGTAAATTAAGTTGAAAAAAGTTAACAAGTCAAGAAAAAGGTAAAAGGTAAAAGGCTAATTGAAAAGTTAAAAAGTAAAGTTAATAGGCCTAGTAAACAATTATATTAAGCTTTATAAACTAAAAAAATGTAACTTCCAGTATCAGCATTAATGCTTCTAAGGTTATTTTTTACCCAAAAAATATTATTTTCTTTTACTCTCAGAGTGTTTTTCATTAACTTCTTATAGAAGCACTTTTGTTATTTTTCCTAAAATATTTGGGTAAGTTGGTGTTTCTTGTTATTACATTGACATTCATTTTTACCATGAAGAAATCAATATATTTTGAATGTTACAAATGTAATACAGTCTTGTCCTGGATTCCAATAACACTGCTGGCTTGAAATTTGGATTTTCAAAGTATTTCACTGAGCGCCTATAAAGGGTTAAAATAACATTAAGTCAAATCTGAGTACCTAGTTCTAGTTCTTATAATTCTTTAAGTTGTATTAGGATTTCCAAATAAAAAAGATTAAAAAATGTTAAATGCATAAACATTGACATCCAAGTTGACACACTCTTTACTTTATTTCTGCATCTGGAACATTATGGTGAACTGCAATGAAGATGTTTATAAAATCTGGACTTTATAACTTCCTCCTCCTGTTGTGACCTCTGGTTTCCGCACATATTTGGTCAGTGATGCGTCCAACTGGAATGCTACGCATGGCAGCGTGCAAACACCGGACGCCCACTCGCGCCTACTCCTGTGCCAAACCCCGAGTGGCATATTGAGACGCCCCCGGCATTCCTGTAGCCACTGTCACTTCCCCTCTAAAAGAAAAAAAACCTGAATTACACATTAACTACATCTTTAACGCTACAGACTTTCTACTGTCAACCTGAAACCAAACCTAAGTCATATTAAAGCTAAATTCTGATCATTTCCACTGTATTTTATCCATCTCATGATAATCTGAGGTTGGTTCAAGCCTTCAGAGACTATAATGCTGATGTGTTGTATTACATGTAAATGAACCACTTCAGTAAAGGGATAAATACAAGAAAAGAGGAATGGATCATTTAATCATTTATGGGGCTTTGAATTCCACCCTGTTTGTTTGACTGTATAATTACAGCTGCAGTTAAACTAGTTAGAGTTGGAAACAAATTTAACTTCTTAGTCCAACTCAGAAATGTTCTCAACTTCAAGTCAGTTCTAACAGTTCTTTAATCCATCCATCCATCCATCCATCCATCCATCCATCCATCCATCCATCCATCCATCCATCCATCCATCCATCCATCCATCCATCGCCTGCTGCTTATTTAGTATAAAACTACAGATGTAACAAACCTGGGAGACCCTACTTATATGTTAGGATATAATTTCTGGGTTTTCTTCACACCTAGATTCCTCAAAAAGGGAGGCACCTAGTTCAACCATCAAACTGACTCCTTTCAGTGAGTAGAAGCAGCAGCTTTACTTTCAGCTAGTCCTGGATAACAGAGACACTCTCCCTATAGGCTGAGTGTGACCCCTAATTGGATGCTTGTATCCAACGATTTTTTTTTTTCCATTCTGTAAAAGTGCATCAATTTGTGATGCACCCAATTAACAAATCCACCTCAGTCTGGAAACCACACACCGCAAATAACCATGTTAAAATTTTTGTTACCAAATTATTGGTTAGACAATTTTTTATCATTGTTTACAATCTAACATGCTGGATTTAAAAGTAAAGGTTTTCTCTTTTTTTGCTAAACATCTAATACATTTTTATCATTAGCCTATTTATAGGTTTCCCATCTTATTCCATTCTTGGAAACATGGAAATTCAAACCCAGATAAAATTATCTTAATCTGTAAATAATTAAACTGAACAGGTAACAGATTTAAGTCTTTCCAGTTGTTAAAATATATATATTTTTTAAAAGGTCCTAAAAGCTACCCAATAAAACAGATAGCTATTATTAATTTAATTTTGAAATCAAAATTGGTGATTTTTTTTTCCTTTTAGAAGACATTGTATGAGGTTCTACTTGAACTCTAAACAGTTTCTCTCTTTACCAGATGATACAAATCTGTACTTTGTCCTGGTGCGTTTTTAAGTGTTACACAATAAGGAGGAAACTTGATCCTCTTATCTTTTCATTACAAGGAGGGACTCGGGTGGAACCGGTTTATATTACCTGGGCGGGGGTTCCCAGAAATCCTCCCTTATGACGAAATATACACCAACATACCCATATATGGGCATGCCCGTGCGTAATTAGGAAAGGCCAATACGTAGAGTACGTGCTGTGCGTAGAAATAAAAAAAACCTGCTTGCACAAGCGGTACTTCAGGTCTTAGCTCAGAGGTAGGCAAATAAAACTAAAATGCTGTTTTCTGCACTTTCAATTTAGAAATGATTACTCGAGACGTTTTTTTCTTTCATTTTAAAAGACAATTTACTTAAATACACATCACAAATAATAAAAAAGACAATGTAAACATTGGACAAAAGTTTGTCTGGATCAACCGGGCAAACAAAATAATTTACACAAAGAATAAATTGCAGCATTGCATGACAGTTGCAAAAAGTACAAAGTAGTACAATAGCAATTCCCATTTTCTACCATTAGTAAACCCGACTTGTGGGCAGTTGCCCTCTGAGTTGCGCAGTGTCTGCTCAGGCTGGATGCTGAAACGGTTGAATGGTCCTTTGAGCGGTGACCAGCATCCGGAAGTACCATTTCAGTCAGTCAGTTTTCACCTGTAATCAGAGCTGTCAGGGATCGGCTCTGTGAAGCTGGCCGCACATCCAGGTCTGTGCTCAAAGACCTTGTCTCCAGTGTTATCACTTTTCAGTCATTTAATAGTCTCTGTCCTTAAAACGCCTCAAGTTTGCTGGTGAGCATCAGCTGACAGCCGCTGCTCACGTGCGTTAGGACCTTCTGTTTGAGCTGGGCCACCTGGTCCCGCAGCACCGACGCTGTGTTGGACAGCCCCGCGTTGTCATTCTTCAGGACCTTCACCTTCTCCTCCAGCCGAGCGATGCGCTCCAGCTTGCGCCTCCTGCACTTGGTGGCGGCCAGCCTGTTCCGCAGCCGCTTGCGCTCCGCCTTTATGCGCTCCTGCGTCTCCAGGTCGATGGGCGACATCGGAGGCGAGCCGTCGCTGCTGAGCAGATCCGGCACGGTTTGGGGCTCTTCTTTCAGGGCGACCAGCCGCTGCGGGTGCATCCCGGAGCCCGGGAGCGCGTGCTGGAAGTGGTGCGCGCCAGGCGCAGGCGTCTGCGCGTGGCTCTGCTGGTGGGGCGGCAGGTAGCTGATGGTGGCGGTGGGGTAGCTGGACGCGGAAGAGAGGCTGGTGTTCGGGCAGTAGGCGTTCAGCGTTGTGTAGATCGGAGCTTCGGGCTGCAGCGCGGAGCCGAAGACGCTAGAGGCCGCCGCCGCCGAACACGTCGTAACCCCGCCGGCTCCGATGGACACGTTAGGAGGGGGCATCTGGTTCATTTTGTGGAGCTCGTCCAGCGCCTTCACGAAGCCTTCTGCGAACCCCTCCTGTTCATCGGTGATGCCCCGGTTGTAGAAGTACTGTCCCGGCGTGGGGCTGGTGATCACCCCGTTACTGTTCTGGATGATCAGCCTCTCCAGTTCGGGGGAGGCGAGCTTCAGGGAGCCGACGTCCGGCTGCCCCCCTTGGTACGGGTCCGCCTCGGCCCTCAGCTGAGACTTCAGGCTGCGGTAGGGCTCTGCCAAGTTCAGGTTCATATTCTGCTTCAGCACCTTGTAATCGTGCATGGCTGCATCAGAGTGGCCGTAAGCCGGCAGAAAAGAGTCGTCATGATAAAAAGGCTGTTCCATCTTTGTTGACATAAAGTCGTAGGGAGATCAAGAAAAAAAGTGGAAGCTTACCAGCTGCTTCTAGAAAATCAGTCTAGATAATAATAAATCAGTACCAGCACAAAGTATGCATCAATTCTGGCGTATGAGCCAACAGTGTCTCCAAAACGCTTTTTTCTTTCTTTTAAAAAATATAATGTCCAACAAATCTCTCTAAAGTTCAAAGTCAGCAGGTTGAAGTGTTTTGTTGTTCCTTCAGATCTGGCTGCGGTTTCTAACAGTCCTGTCAAGTTCTCCTCGCTCCTGAAAGCTCCTCTTTCTGCTGATCACAGAGGTGTGTTCGGCCCAAGCCAGTGAAAGCCGTTATATATACTTACACACAGCCACATGTTTCAGGGAGCGCTCTGATTGGTCCGCGCTGCTCCCTCTCCGCGCTACGTCACTGCGTCGTCGGTGACGCCAATGCCGGGAAGAGGCGCCTGTAAATAAGCCTGTAGGCTAGAGAGCGCACCGAGGAGGGATGGCAACGGAGTGTCACCAAAAGTAGTAACCCAACGCAACCCAACCACGCACTGCACTCTGCGCGCGTACAGTCTAAATAGATCAGTTATTAGATAAACGAGGTTATGAGACAAACTCTTCTCTTTTTTTAACTCTGTCACTTGTTTTCATTCGCTTATTATCACACTATGTATAAAAGTGTCTTTTTTCCCTAAGCATATTAAGATAAAATAAAATATATACACCTTTCATGTTATTCTATCTGTTTGATATGAAACATGCAGTCATGATTGAGATGTTTTTATTTTTCTATTCCTTTACTGTAGAGGAAGTTGCTGACCCTTATATGGGCATGATGACGTGTTTTTCCTCCAGAAAGACAACCATAAGGCCACGCCCCCCTCCAGGCTTCTCTCCAGCAGCATTCCTTCTCCTGTGTAAACTAAATCCATGCGGTGGGAAGCTGGGGACTTTCTACCCCAGAAAAGGAGAGCAAATTAGCTCAGGATCAGTACATCCTGGGATCGCTGCCTCAAGGTGATCTGTTTAGGCAGATATCTAATTTTGAAAGTTTGTTTTAAACACAAGAATAAAGCTGACTGCTTGACAAACTTCTGTTTGAGGCCTCAAAAAAAAAAAAAAAAAACCATAAAGAACACTGTCTGCGATCAGTTACAGAACAAACAACCACTGTTTGCATACTGACAGGTTGGTGAGGTGCCGCCGATGTTGGGCACATTGCCTTTGTCGGCTCGCCACTTTGATCAGGGACAGGAAAGACAGGAAATGTCTTCTAACATAAGCTCTGTCGGTTGTTTTCAACCCCAAGATTCATGTTCGTCTAATTTCCCCTTTGATCCTCAAAGCTGGTTTCACAACAAAACTCCACTAGTGATAAAGGTCAAGAGCTTGTGGGAGCACAGAGTAAGGAAACACGATTCCTCACTTGTGCACCTGTCTGCTTTTTTTTCTTTTTTCTTTTTGTATTTTAAAGGGCAGATTAGTCTTCTGTTTGTACTTTTTCCAACGACCAAACAAGCAGGCTCAAGTGAGCTCACCGCAGAATCCCTTGTGGGTGTCCAGCCACAACAAGTCCCCCTGCAACAGAATAACACCAAGTATCACAGTTTTGAAGTGGAAATAAAAGTACTTTTTTTACATTAAAAATCTTCCAGAAGCAAACAATCTTGATCTTTGCAAGATTAAATTTTGATGCGAGGTGTTAGTACAAAAAAAAAGACTTTCATTAGAGCATACATAAGATAATAAAATCACCGTTATCTTAAATATAGGGGTGGGGCGGCCTAGTGGTTAGGGCATTGCATGTGAAATCCAGAAGTTCTGAGTTTAAGCCCCACTCCCACAGACTGCCACTCTGGGTCCCTGAGTGAAGACCCTTAACCCCCCACACTGCTTCCTGGGTGCCACACAATGGCATTCCACTGCTCCCCAAGGGGATGGGTTAAATGCAAAGAGTTCCTATCATTGCTCTGTACTTTTGACTGTGTAATGACAATAAAAAAAACGTATATATATAGGTGTGCATTTGCATTCAGCCCGTTTTATGCAACCCAAAATAAAATCAATTGGCACCAGTTTCTTTGTAAGTCCCAGACAACATTACTTATCTATAATTTATTTATCAATAGGTTAGCAGGGTTAATTATAAAACAATATTCCAGGTATTGAACATCATTTGAGCACTCTTTTATCCCATGAGGCCACTGGTAACTCTGGAGGAGCTGCACAGATTATGCACTTCACAAATCTTTCTTTTATGGTAGGGTGACAAGAAGAAAGTCATTCCTGAAGAAAAGTAAAAGAGCCCCTTTAAGTCATTGATCCTATTTTTGTTAAGAAGGGCATCCGTTGCAAAAACTCTGCCTCGTCTGCAAGTGAGTTCTATGACCTGCTTTGGAGACCGTGTCATTGTAGAAAAATCGTTAAATGTTTGCCAAATAGCTCAATCAGACGGGAAGGAAAAAGTAAAAATAAATTAAAAAGTACTTATTAGAATTCAAACAGATATTTAACAAAAAATACCCCTGCAAATCACTATGGAACACACTGTCCCTGTGGCAGGACATGGTGGTGGCAGTGTCATGCTGTAAAGAGGCTTTTTTTTTTTTTTTTTTTTGAAGGAAAGAGATTCAGGATGTTCAAAGTATGGTCTGTAGTTGCCTTCTTTTTCTTTTACTCTGATGTTCCTGGTTAAAATACTTTGGGACTCTATGACTTTTAGAAGTCAGAGAATGAAATGTAGTCTAGGTTTTCATAATGCATGAATGTAGGGGAGACAGCAGGCCCCTGGGAGAGGGTACACTGGTGAGAAGGTGACTTTTCCTGCCTATGTCAAAAACACTTTAGATGACAGCAGATCACCTGGAACTCAGCATCCATTGTAGTGAAACATGGCAATGGTACTATCATGCTGAGGGTATTTTCTTTCTCCAGAGAGATTAAATGTTGCCGCAAATGTTTACAGTACTTATCTGCTAGAAGGACTGAATCTCTGTGGGAGATTTTAGTGGAAAGCACAGTTGCGCTTTGTAAAGTTCACACTTAAATCCATTTGGTTAGCTGTGGCAAGTGGTGCAAGATTGTAAACAGATATTGATGTTTGACTTTTAGAAAAAAAATCCGCACCAAGCGCTTTCCAGATGTGCTCTGATAGGGGTTTGTGAATGAAAACCTTAAGACAGTGATTATTTATTCTCATTTTGCTGAAATCTACCAGAATCCCATGCCTGATCCTAATTCTCTTATCTTAAGGAATTCTCTGCTATTCAGACAGACTATTTCACCCAGATTTTTTTCTCAGTATCCATGGGATTGCAGATAAACAGAGAAAAACAACAGTTCCTGGCAGCGTAGAGCCTCCACTTTGCCACCTCCCCTATAAATTCTACTCAGTGTGCAGCTGTCTGTCTCTGATGCTCGGTGCGGCGAGGCTCTGGTTTGGGGTTTGCTCTGAGCTGCGGTTCGAGGTTCACCACAGTCCCAGCGACATTTTGGCACAGGCCAAAAGCTCAGGGTCCTGGGTGGTGGGTGTTTACGGGAACGTTCGTGAGATGGCACCATGCCCATCCCAGCAGAATGTTAGTAACAAACAGAGGGTTCACTTAAGAAGGGGAGGAGGGGAATTGGACAGATGCGCAGCTTCGTGCAAAAACATGCTGTTTTGGGCTGGAAATATCTCAATTAATCAGTGATTTAGTTATCAAACATAAAACAGGATCAAAAGCAGATTTAGCTCAGAACACCTCAGTTATCAGGTTACAGCTTTAAAAAAAAAACATTTAAAACTGTCTGCCATCTTAGTCACATCTTGATTAGTCACATCTCTGTTTAGTCTGTTTAGATTTAGAGTTCTCTCCTCTACGGTTCAGAAATTCCTTTGTCTGACTTCTGCTTTTTTCTGCACAAGGTATAAAACCTGCTGTAGGATATATAGAGCTGCCTTTTAATGTTTTTCTTTTTGGGGGGGTAGGGGGAAACCTTTCGAGAGTTTGAGGGTAGTGGGAGCTGCTCGGGCAGAGCACCGAGTTTTAACAGCTAGGATCACATGGATGTGTGCCAAAACCCAGCTCAGTGTTACCTGTTTTGGTCCTCTGGGTGAGTTTGGGAAAGGCAGGGCCTAAGGGTGGATGGAAGCTGTTTACCGTAAGATTAGGAAACATCCATGTGCGTATGGGTGAGTGCGTGTGTGAACAGTGTATAACCAAGGGCGGAGTGTGATCATGGATTCTTCTTTTTACCGCATTCTGAACATCTGCATTAAGGGTGGAGATAAGAAAGATAAACAACTGCTCTGTGGGAAATGTTATCTGTAGTGCTACTGTTACCTGAACCTTTTTACAGTTTGTCCTTTCATAACTTTTTGAAAAGCAGAGTAATTTATTTTAATTTAAAGTGGCGTGAAAAAATAAAACGGGACCAAATGTAATAAATGTCGTTCGAATACATTTTTTAAAAACTAAACTTCGACATTTTGTCAGACACATCGACATAAAAGCCAACAGAAGAGAGGTTTGATCAGTAGTGGTAGCAAATCAATCCAAAATCTCGATAATATCAGAAGAGAAAAAATAAGACAGAAGTCTTAAAAGTCAGAAGTTTGATGAAATGTCAGCCTAAAATACTGAAGAGCATTAGAATAGGTATCAGCATCAGTCATACGACCCTGTATTTAGTTAATATATAGAATTAAAGAGTAGAGATCAACGGATTCAGTTTTTTTTTAAGGAAAATGCTGATACAGATTATGTTGACATCAGTCTAACTGATGCCTGTTATGACCTGCTGATTACGAGCAAATTCTTGAAGCCAAGTTAGCTTTTTCTTCAATCATTTACATGATAAAAATTACACGAAAATAACTATCACCTAAATCTGAATTGAATGAAAAGATAAACATTTAACAACAAATCAAAATAAACATTAAAGTGGGTAAGCTAATGAAGCAGCAATGCCTGAATTAGCGAATGCTTACATGTATTGCATAAAAACACCGTCCGGCTTTGGAGGAGCTGCAGAGATCTGCAGCTCAACTGAAGGGATCTGGTTAAAGTGTTATTAATTTGCCACACCCCAAGGTGCAAAGTACTTTGTTGTGAAAAAAGTATTTTGAGCACAGCACCTCTCATGTGGAGATGCAGTAGGGGCTGCAAAATCGAAAGCAAGAAAAGAAAGAGTTGAGAGAGGGGCTCATGGCTTAAGCTGTGAGCATACAGCCAAATCTACTGAAGGCTAGAATCTATGGCAAGAACTACAAACTGCTGTTGGAAGGAGAGATGCTCTCCATCCAATCTTAATTAGTTATTTTGTAAAGAAAAAGGTCAAATATTGAGTTTCCAATCAAAGTGTTAGACTGGATACAAATACACCCACATTTTCAGACTTTTATCTGCAAAAACTGTTTAATTAAAAATGAATCTGCTTGCTAACACTATACTTTGTGTTGTTTGTAATATATATTATATATATATATATATATATATATATAAATATCCTGTATTTAAGTCTGTGCAAAATTGAACAGATCATATTTGACGGTTTTATTTTCATTACAGCAGTGTTAAGCTCAGAATGAGGCTCTTCTTCTCCCTTTAGATGAAATCCCCTTATTTTCCAATTCCTGCATCCTCTGTTTTCAGCAAAGATCTTTTTTCTTACAATAAGGTGCTTATGCTAAGGATTGCACTCTCCTCAATTCCTCCTCTGAAACCATCACATTGTTCCTCACCACCTCTGCACAGCTCTCTTTTTGTCAGAGCAATGGGAGGGGGGCTGCAGCCTACTTGTCGTCTGCCTCTCCACATGCAGTGCCCTTTTTGCTTCTATCTGGGTGACTCAGAGTAGCTTGGCCACTGTGGAGCGTGTGTGCGTGTGTGTGTGCAGCGGGGTAGTCAAGCAGAGGTCAAAGCCTGAAGCCTCAGAGTCTTTCCCCCTGACCTTCACAACTCCTGCTTGGCACCCACTCTGCAGAAACGGGTCAGAGGTTAGCACAGCGGGAGCGGGTGGGCACTTGGAGGAGACACAGGCCGGCTCGGTCAGATGAGGTTTGTTTGCGACGCGTTCTCTTGACAAAGCGGCTGACTCCTTCGTTTGGACATAATGGGGCCTCTCATCCGTTCGCCTTTGTGACCGTGGTCACTTCATTGCAAGGTCTATTAATAGAGAGATCCATCATAGGGAACTCATCATCTCTCTTGTGAGCACATCACATGATGACATGTTGATGTTTTTCCTCCTCTCTACTCCATAGATTCCACATGGTCACTGTTAATCTACATTTCAATTTCTTACTCAGCCATCATTAGAAACAAATCCAAAGCTCTTTAGTAGACGGTACAGACGATCGATATTTGACGTATTCCAGGAAGCAAAGAGAAGAGTTTGGCTTCATCTGCTCTGGTCAGATGATGCCAAAGTTGAACTTTTCTGGCTGAAATCTTAAACACTGCTGTCAGTTCCATGGTGGTGGAGGCATTATGCTGTGGGAAGGGTCAGGAAAGCTGGACAGTGCCTCTGCTAAGATGATTTTTGGGTTAGCTGGCTGCTTGTTCCACTCTGTTAATTAGAGTGAGAAGATGTACCTGCCTCGTTTCTAATCGCTCTCATTCCTCCCATTACTTTGTCGATTTAACCTGCCTCTCTCAGTCATTCCCTGCCAGATTGCCTTGTTGCCGACATAAGGATTGATTCAGTGTCTGTGTGCATCGCCTGCTCTCTGTATTTTGTACTTCCTCTGTTAGACTCTCATCAGCTTTTGACTCTGGTCACAACATGGACTGCCTCAATCATCAGCCTTCTACCATCCGCCTGCAATTTTCTGCCTTTCCAATCAGACACCATCTTACCACAGTATTCAATAAACCTATTAAGCACAAACCATTACTGGTTGAATATTGGATGAAGCAGATATTCTACCTACAATCAGAGCTGCAAACCTGTTGCATAATGAAATAAAAGCAAGGCTTTAAGCTAGCTGTACAAAAGCTTAGGTCACATTAAGGTTCACTTAGTAGCATCCAGTGGCCAAATATAATCAAGTTTTTAACTTTCATTACAAATGTTTCCTATACTTTTTACTGACTGGTTTTAATGAGCATTCTTGCATGTTTTTCATGTCACATTTCCAGGCTTTTAGTTTACATTCTCCAAAACTTCCCTATACATTTCTGGGAGATATTTAAGAGATGGAGGTTGATCAGGCGGATAGAAGGAAAGAAGAAAGGAAGGAAGAGAAGGAGGACAGAATAAGGGTAAGGAAATGCATACAAAGGAAAGATGGGACACAAGAAAAAAAATGTCCCACTGCATTAAAAGATATAGACTCAACTTTATTTATCCCTTGGGATTACTTCTTCAGGGGAAAAGAGTAGGATGATGAATAAAAGTTCGAAGTAAGAAAACTTTTTCATTCTCATACTTTACTTTTTCAGACTCATTACCTGTTCTTATCCCATCAGGGACATTCACTGGTCATTATGACCAACAGGTGGATAGCAGTTCTTGTAAACACTCTGGCCTCTGATGAAATCTTATTTTGACCTTTACCCACCCCTCTTATGTTCCTGTTAATTGTCACTTTGTTGTCACACTGTGAAATGAGTAAGCACCTACCAGGAAATGCTATCTTAGTTCACTCTTCACTTTCTCTGTTTCGTCAATTTTTATTTCAGAGAGCTGGTTTAAAAACTGCAGCTGCTGAGTGGCAGGACAACTTTAACTGCGTTAGAGGAGAAAGTCCACCATTTTTTGGAATCTACTAACAATTACTGTAAACAGCCAAAGGTCATAACAAACATATTTATATCTATGTGCATCATCTTCTAAAGTGGCTCAACTGTATATGAAACTTTTTTACCTCTCTAACCATGTATGCAACAGAAGCAGAAATATAGATACAGTATAAAACAACTACAAACAAAGCAGTGCATGATTGCATAGAAAAATTACACATAATTGTCAGGTTTTCCCTGCATTTAGATAAACTCTATCGGCCTTAAGGGCTGGTTATCTTCCCTACAGCAGTGTGTCGCAGTGAGCTTGTTGCAGATATTTTTGATTTATGCCCAATATTGAAGCGTGGTCTTGTTATTCCACACCACAACGCAAAAGGGACATTCAGGAACTAGCTGCAGGTCGAGATACGGCCAAGGCGGAGAGGAAGTGGGGGCAAGTTTGTGCGACAACGGAGGGACATGAGGGCAAAAAACAGCGGGGATCCAGGTGGAAAAAGGGTCCCAGCGTTCTCGCGCACCTCGCTCTTCTAGCAGGTCCATTTGCATGAGTTGTTTTCCCCAATGGCAGTCATACAAACAAAACAAGCTGATGAGGTACCAAACAGGAAATACGCATAGTGCAGAGCGGATGTAGATTTGACCAATCAGAGGCCTCCTGTCTGCAGCACTGTCTGCGATCACCTGCAATTGCATGCGCAAGAGGCTCACTAGAGTCTCTGCGGAAGGAGCTGGGGCATATCTGCGTTCACTGTGACACACACTCAGATGACTTTGTTTCTGAGTATACTGGTATAAACCAGTATACTGAGTATACTGTCCCTCATTATGTCAAGGATCACTCTTCATTCAAACTGTTTTAATTAAGATCAACTAAAAGGTTTTCCAGCATCGACATATTTGAGGTTTTCTGACTTTAAGCACAGACTTTGACTAGGCCACTTTAAAACCCTCTTTTTTTTTACCAAGCAGCTGTGAACTCACTGGTACTCACTGGTCTCTAAATTCATCAAAATCCAGAAGCAACAAAGCAGTCCCAGACCATCATGCTGCCACCACCATGTTTGCCTATAGGATATACGTCTGTTTTACTTTGGAGCAAATATTTTTTCCTTAAAACTCTCCCCATGGAGGCCATTTTTACCCAGTGTCTTACTGCTGAATCAGGAAAGCTAACTTACCTGTAGAAAGTTAGGCCTGGCATGCAGAGGTTTAGACATAGTTTGGGGTCCTTTGCTAATTTCCTTGATGAGTCGTTGATGTTGCCCTTGGATTTTTTTTTGTAAGCCGGTCACTCCTGAGGTTCTCTAGTGTTCCATGTTTTCTTCGTTTCTTTGTAAAAAGCATCTGACTGTGGTTTAGCTGTCTTAAAACAGGCCTTGTTATCGTTTCAGATCAGATATATGCCATTGACTTCATTACTTAGTTTTTTTCTTTATATAAAAGTGTTTTGGCCTACTTCATGTTTACTGACGGGTTCTTTTCAAGTGTTTTCATCACTTTTGCTATTATTTCGGCAATGTGGACAGTTTGATTGAGTTAAAAAATTTGGTTTATAATACTAATTTATAATTAACAAGTAAAGTGATTATATTTTTAAGCAGGACCAAGTTGGTTTGGACAACTTTTAATGAATTGGGTTATCGTTTTAAAACAAATTTTTTTAATTCTTTAGATCTAAAATATAGTGACACAACAAAACAAAAAGCAGATCAAATCTTTAAAGCTGTAAAAAACTTTCCACTACACAATAAATGTGAGGCTAAGGCTGTCACATGGCTGTAAGAATAACCCCAAAGGTAAAGCAAACTAAACTGAAGCTGATCCTACACGTGGAGATAGTTGGAGGGAAAACAGCTGCACACACCCATGCCTGAGGCAAAACTCCAAATGAGTTCTAAACCTGTTTGCCATTTCTTGCTAAAATGCTTTAACTTTGCCAAGATCCACCGGTGTAAGCTCTGAGACAATTCTACTTGCAATTATCCACTTAATATAGAGACGCTCCATTAATAATTCAGGTATTTTGATTAAAATAGTTATTTTTTCTAATCCCGTATCATCATAAACTGACTTAAATAATATTGAGTATGGAGGCGTGTTAAGACCTTATTGGCAGAGATGTTTGTCATGCATGCTTAAGTAAAAGGCCTCGGAGATCTCCTTGACCCGTTCCCCTTTCTATCGGCTCAGTGAACCTGAATCAGTCTGCAGGAGCTGTGAGTCAGGCTGCAACCTGTGGGGCAGCCTTCCTGGCTTTAAGTCTGTCAAAAAAATCATTTAATTTCAGAAACCTTTACACCGCCCTGCCTCGTTCTTCCCTGTGTTTTACTTTATAACAGCAATGGAAAACCGAGTTAATGAATGCAAAACAAGCTCTTAATGTAGTTAAAAGTCAGAGAGCCGATAGCGCAAGAAGACATTTACTGAAAAAGGACGGGGAGGGTGAGGGATCGGCCGGCCCTAGATCGGGTTCATCTGTGGATCTCTGGGGAAGAAGCCAGAAATTCAGGACTGCTGACATTTTATCCTCATAGTCTTGAAGTGGCGCAGAAGAAATATGGTTCAGATTTCTCTCATCCAACAAAGTCTGCGGCACATTTGAACTCAGCATGCTCTGTGTCTGCCAAACTGCATCAGATCTTTCTTTGAGTGGGTCTCCTCAGCTATGGTTTGGCTCAGTCAGACAGCCGCAGCTCAGAAGTGTGTTTGCTTTAGCTTCTTCATCTGCCACATGGTCCAAACATTTTGGCTTTTCTCAAAACAAAAAAATGTCTCCAGAGAACAGCCACTCCCATCAGTGAGAAGCTCATGATCTGTTTCGATTGTGTGCAATATAAATCATCAACACAAGCAGGAATCCCTCTTTTATTGTTTTGTTTTTTCTTTATACCAGCATGCTGGAAAACAGCTGCTCTGAATTCTGTCGTGAATGTCTGTGTGGGAATAATCATGTTTGCTTTGAAAAAGTCCGGTTTCCACATCGGCCTGTCAGCAATTGTTTCTAGTCTGTGTTGAGTCTCATCCTCGGTGTCTGCTCCACTTCCTGGTGTCCCTCCTTGTCTGAAACCAGATGAAATATCTTAGATCCAGACATCAAGTCATCACAGTGGTGCTAAAGTAAGACCAGGGAATCCCTTTTTGGGGGGGTTGGGGGGTAAAGGTAGTGGAAGAAGTGTTTTTAGACAAAGCCACAGTCAGACACCAGATATAAATATATAAGGCCATGACTGACTTTCCATTAAATTAGAGAATAGCCTGTTTTAGTTCAAATGTGTCTATACGTTGTCTTCTTAATCTTTTTTTTATGTCTCTTCTTTTTGCATTGTGAAGTCTTATTTACAACTGAAATACAATCCAACAACGCAAAATTGTAATATTTATATTACAATATCCATCCTTACCAATGTATTTTATGTACTTTTAACTCCAAGCAACCTTAAACAGTCTTTCCATGTCCTCCACAGCTCACTAAACAGAAGATGCATTTAGAATTATATGCAGTTAGCTTTTATAAGACTAACATGATTGATAGGATGATCATTTGTTTTGTGCTGGAAGTTTACAATTGTTCAACTTTTCTACAGCTCCTGACAGTTTTTTCTTTTAGGTTTCTTTGTATTAAACTTAATCTGTATCCCCATCAAATCTGACCAACTAATAAAAAATTCTACCACAATCGTGGTGCCCCAATTGCAGTTTTCTGGCCGATTTCTTGGCCAACTGAATAGGACTCATGAAACAATACAAACTTGTTTTAAGTGCACATAATTTGGTTTTCTTTGTTAGCCAAACAACCACCCATTCCTAAGGGGTGGACCCTTTTGTCCAATTCAATTTACATGTTTTCTAAGCCAAAAACAGGCTTTGTTTTTGGTCCACTCTATAAAGCCTAGAACTCAACGCTATTTCTGACATTTGGAATTGAAAAAGCTTCCTGGATGGGAGATATAATGACTTATTTGTTGATAACCTGTATGGTAAATTACAGCTTATTGTTGGACTCCCAACACCTCCTCCATATAAGAGCTTTAATCACCTTCCCATAACTCTCTTTGACCAATGTACCATTCCAAATAGAGATCACCTGAATGATAAACCTGCCAGCAAAGGAGGACATTTTTCAAACGTGGTTAAGTGAGGTCTCTTTTTAAACAGAGACATGACGACATCAGAATCTTTTTTGTGTTCTTTGGATTTTATTTAACATCATAAACCCTTTTGTCCTATCTTATTTCTTTGGATTAAATCCTCTTTTACCATTGCTAGCTCAAGATCTTCCTAAAATATATCTATATTTTTAAATTGACTTTATAGCTGCTATAGGATTAGACTGGTGGAGGACATACTGTAAGGCGAGACATGAGGGTAAAAAAATAGCAGGGTAGAAAAAGGGTCCCAGCGTTTTCGCACACCATGTTCTTCTAGCTTCCACAATGGTGGTCATACAAACAAAACAAGCTGGTAAGGTACCAAACAGGAAATACCTATAGTGTAGAGCAGATGTAAATTTGACCAATTAGATGCCTCCTCTCTGAGGTCACCTACAATTTTGGAGAGGTGCACCAGAGTATCTGCGGAAGGGGTGGGGGCATATCTGCGCCCACTGTGACACACACGCAGACGAACTGGTTTCTGAGCATAAATCAGCATCAACTGTATGGGCTTTCTTTCATCCTCTGACATGGGAGCTGGCTTGGAGCTCATCTGTGCAGCTAGTGGACAGTTGCCTTTTGTATCTCTGCTTAAAAGGGAGTTTTTCCTCTCCACTGTCGCTACAAGCCTGCTTGGTGTGAGGGATTGCTTTTGCATCAATGAGGCCTATGCAATAAGCTGGTTTTCCTTAAAAAGTAAACTTTGAACCAATCTGACTGTATGATCTGGTTGAACAATCTTAAGATGACATGTGTTGTAAAGTGGCTCCATAGAAATAAACTGAAATGAATTGAATTGAAATACCTAGTTTCACTGCGATAATTTGACACCTCTGAACCCTTTTTTTTAACTATGTAATTTCTTTATGTTTTTATTTGATTTTATTTTATGGGATAATTTTTGTTCATTTCTGTTTTTTGTTTACCTTTTGGTCGTTGCAAGCTTCTAATGATTTCTAGATATACACATAAAATATTCAACATTTTCTTAAACTCATAGATAGAGAGACACTTTATTGGCTTTTTTATGGTGGTTAGAAACCTTTTGGGAGATCTATACAGATAACAGTAAATTCTTGCAACTCCATAAACTAAGAAAGAGCAGAAACTTAAATCAAAATCAGTCTGGGATTATTTACTCTGTCTAATGGCAAAAAGGGTGCAAAATGCACTTTATGTGGTTCTGTTTGGAAATATAAACACTCCATACATTCCTAAATGACGTACCATCCTAACTTTTCTGCTGTGCTTGGAAAGTGATTGAAAAGAGGAGAGCATTGTAAGAATATGAAACATGTTAAAATGCATGCTTGCAATAAGCACAATAAATTGGGGAAGGCTCTGGTGAGTTAATGCACTTCAAGTTAGAATATTTCCAGCCAGAAGAAGCTGTTTAAAAGCTATACTAACAGCAAAAAGTCTCTCTCAGCACCGATTGCTGGATTACAATAAAAACAGAGAGCTGAATCACAGTTAGGGTCCACTTCACTGAAACAAAGTGCCAGATAGATTGACAGTATTTCAGATCGACATACTCTGCCTTTCAATGATAATGGTACATCTCTGTGTATTTGGAATGATAAGTATTGCACCTATTTTATTCAGTATATACAACAGGTTCCTGTATGTCTTCCTTTACTGTACATACATTTTGTATGTACTTTGTTATATCTTCTAATAACTTCAATAATGTATAGGATTTTTTTCCTTTTTGTTTATTCAGTCAATATTTCATACAGCTGTCACAATAAGTTGTTGAAATATAATGATGTTCTCTTTTTTTNAGGCGAGACATGAGGGTAAAAAAATAGCAGGGTAGAAAAAGGGTCCCAGCATTTTCGCACACCATGTTCTTCTAGCTTCCACAATTGTGGTCATACAAACAAAACAAGCCGGTAAGGTGTCAAACAGGAAATACCTATAGTGTAGAGCGGATGTAAATTTGACCAATAAGATGCCTCCTGTCTGAGGTGCACCAGAGTGTCTGCGGAAGGGGTGGGGGCATATCTGCGTTCACTGTGACACACACGCAGACGACCTGGTTTCTGAGCATAAATCAGCATCAACTGTATGGGCTTTCTTTCATCCTCTGACATGGGAGCTGGCTTGGAGCTCATCTGTGCAGCTAGTTGACAGTTGCCTTTTGTATCTCTGCTTCTTTTTCTATGCCTGCTTCTGTCTCCTTGAACCCCAGTCGGTCTCGGCAGATGGCCGCTCACACTGAGTCTGGTTCTGCTGGAGGTTTCTTCCTGTTAAAGGGGAGTTTTTCCTCTTCACTGTCGCTACAAGCCTGCTTGGTGTAAGGGATTTGGCATCAATGAGGCCTATGCAATAAGCTGGTTTTCCTCAAAAAGAAAACTTTGAACCAATCTGACTGTATGATCTGGTTGAACAATCTTAAGATGATATGTGTTGTAAAGTGGCTTCATAGAAATAGACTGAAATGAATTGAATTGAAATACCTAGTTGCACAGCGATAGTTCTGACACGTCTGAACCCTTTTTTACTATTTAATTTAAGTTTTTATTTTATTTTATGGGATAGTTTTTGTTCATTTCTGTTCCCTTTTGGGGGATTTATGCAGATAACAGTAAATTCTTGCAACTCCATAAACTAAGAAAGAGCAGAAACTTAAATCAAAATCAGTCTGGGATTATTTACTCTGTCTAATGGCAAAAAGGGTGCAAAATGCACTTTATGTGGTTCTGTTTGGAAATATAAACACTCCATACATTCCTAAATGACGTACCATCCTAACTTTTCTGCTGTGCTTGGAAAGTGATTGAAAAGAGGAGAGCATTGTAAGAATATGAAACATGTTAAAATGCATGCTTGCAATAAGCACAATAAATTGGGGAAGGCTCTGGTGAGTTAATGCACTTCAAGTTAGAATATTTCCAGCCAGAAGAAGCTGTTTAAAAGCTATACTAACAGCAAAAAGTCTCTCTCAGCACCAATTGCTGGATTACAATAAAAACAGAGAGCTGAATCACAGTTAGGGTCCACTTCACTGAAACAAAGTGCCAGATAGATTGACAGTATTTCAGATCGACATACTCTGCCTTTCAATGATAATGGTACATCTCTGTGTATTTGGAATAATAAGTATTTCACCTATTTTATTCAGAAAATACAACAGGTTCCTGTATGTCTTCCTTTACTGTACATACATTTTGTATGTACTTTGTTATATCTTCTAATAAGTTCAATAATGTATAGGATTTTTTTCCTTTTTGTTTATTCAGTCAATATTTCATACAGCTGTCACAATAAGTTGTTGAAATATAATGATGTTCTCTTTTTTTTATATGCACCATGTTGAAAAATACTATTTAGACCTTCATGTTATAGGATTTTGCATGTTCATAAGAAAATGGCCGCTTATGAATTATTTTTAGTGAGTCGTAAAGATCAACCGGCTTTAGATTGAATTGTTAATCGATTACTTGCATCTCTAGTTGGGATTACTTAAAATTTTCTTTCCCCACTCTTGGTTCCACAAAAGCCTCAATAAACATTAATTTATGAGAAAACATAGTTAAAAAAAGTTGATACATTTTCTTAAAGTGACGGTGAACAGGAGTCTCCTTTGTTAGGATAGCAAAGGGCTTTTTTTGAGTGTGATATCTATGTTTGGTTCGCTTCCTCTATATACACTAACGTACACACTGCAAAAAATAGAAATCTAAATAAGTAATTTTTTCTTAAAGTAAATGCATTTTGTGTTGAGGAAGTAAGTGAGACACTTTGCCAATGGAATAAGACAATCTACATTTAAAATAAGAAAAATCAGCCACATTGTCTTGTTCCAAGTGTACTTCATCTAATTACATTATTTTAGGAGTAAAAATACTAATTCCATTGGCAGATCATTGTATTTACCTGCTCAAATTAAGAGTAAATACACTTAATTTTATGGAAATCTTTAATATCTGGATCATTTTTGCAGCGCCATCAGCATACTAATGAAAGTATGACAGAGATTTTAAAAGAGGGTATAGTATATACACAAGGGTAAAGTCACATCTGAGGGGGGTGGGCTGTGTTATGAATTGTACAAAAAGTCAAAGGTGAATTTAGTCAGAAATGAGGTCATGCTTGGCAAAGACACCCAGCGCCTGATGCAGTACGTATGACAAGAAAACAAGAAGTTCACAGAGGCCTTCATACTCTATAATGTAAATACTCCACCAGAAATCAGCTCTAATTTGTGAGTTTATGTCTAACTCCTGCTGTGCAACTGAGACACAAATTCACTGGCTTTACCACGGGTTGGTGACGGTTCAGGGAAAAGCTGCAGCACCAGCACTTTCTGGGGGCAAACGCTCACATGCAGCTTTACTGTCGACCTCAGAGACCGCAGATTCTCTGACTTTGTCTGCGTCTGCAACTCCCGTTAAGCCTGAGGGAGGATTTGCGTGATCCTGTAACTGAGCTTCCATTCCTAACTCTCGGGACACGACACGTCTTAAACAAGCCTGGACATGGACGCCCTGTGGCGAATCCATAGCTGTTGGAAAATAAAACAACAAAAAAAGGAAAAACATAAATAAATTGAAAAAGAGAGAAAATTCACCAACAGTCCTACAAACACCCACATATTTCACCTGCTTACACACACTCCCTCAGTCTTACTCACATATGTAAATGTGTTTTTAAAGCGGTTTCACATGCTGAGCATTGGGTTTGCTATTAGACTTGTTTTTGTGTCTCTCCGCAGCTGTCAATTACTGTTTTTGAGCTCCGTGCTCGGACACAGGCCCCATGATATGTG
>NW_015150643.1:1001203-1003251 GCF_000732505.1 Cyprinodon variegatus | reverse complement strand
AAAACTAAATCTGCTAGGGGTATGGATGATTTTGGCCTCCATCCATCAACCCACCAACTCAAACCACTTCTGCTGTCGATGCTGAAAATAATAATTCCCACAGCATGACGCTCTCATCGTGTTTCATCACAGCGATGGTCCTTTTATTTAAGATGCTTTGCAGTACTATTTTTTGTCATGTTTTGCAATCAGGCTAAGATATTTTCAATGTTGATCTTTTCAGAGCATAACTTTCGTGAACAAAACTTCAAATGATTCTTCATACAGTTTTCTTTGAAGAATTCCCTTCCCCACCTTTCCTTGTATGCTATATTTTTGTGAAGTTCATCATAAAAAACATGAAAAAATACTGAACGATTACTAATTTGTGTTGGTCAATATCACATCATTTCACAATAAAGTACAATGAATACTGCGGTTTTAACATAAACAAATGTGAAAACATTTTTGCACCAATATAAAGCTAGTTTTTGTCTTATAAATTAAAAAAAGAACAAGATGCAACATGTCTTTTTGTTGCAGGTTGACTTGCACCTTATCAGAGCATTTAGATGCAGTCAATCTTATCTGATTTTTCTTAAATGCAAATCCTCTGTTTCAAAGCTGTCAAGATTTGTTACGCAGACAAACCTGAATAACACTAAAAGCATTCATCTTCCAGAGAACTAGCAGCTGACACGCACCACAATGCAGGAAAAAAAAAAGAAAACAGAAAAAACATCTTCAGCATTTGAAGTCTTCGATAGTTTATCCTCATGTCAAGAGAAACTCCATCTTCCTCCTTTCATTTCTGACTCTGAAAGGCTGGACTTAGTCATCTTCACAGTGCCTGTCAAACAGTTCACTGCTTTGTCATTCCTCATCACAGTGTCAGCCTGAGAACAGAGTCATTTATTATCACATCTAGATCCAAAACAAAGAAAAGTTTGTTATGGTGAATTTTTTTACCAGATTCTGAGACAAAGTCGTCTTCTTCCTTCTTCACAGAACCATTTTCGTTTGCTTGTTTTCTTTTCAACTGAGAAAAAGGAAAGAATCTGATTTTTCTTGTGTTTTCAAGCACAGGTTCTGGTCCTAATGGGGCCTCGCTCTGCCTTTTACTGTAAAACGCTTGGACAGAAATAGCCGAATAATAGCTGGCGGCGAGAGGCTAGCATCCATAACGACCCCGGCCTTGCATTTGAAGAGGCCCCTCTAAAAAAGAAGAGCAGGTGGGAGTGTAGGTGGTCTCCCCCAAGCACTCTCCTCACAGTGCATATGCACATACAGCTGCAACACACACAGGAACACTGCTTGCATGTGCTGCTGCCGTTTCACTCCTTACTAAGCTGCTAACATTGATTTGATCTGAGGAAGTCTGCTGTTTTCCCGCCGGTTTATGTGTGATCCCCTACTGTGGGACTTTTCTTTCTTGTCTTTATCATGTTAGTATCCAGGACACTCTCAGTTTAGTTTACTGTAGACAAGCATTTATTTTTCTATCTCAGTCTGAAGACAGCATCTTTTTAAGGCGCTGTTAACTTTCTCTTGTGCTGTGACTAAGAGCAAGAGCAACACTCCCATCCCAGTGGCGTTCTGAAACAACGATGCGGTTCCTGTCTCTTTCAAAGTATCTTCATTCATCTGTTTCAAATGCGACAATGTTCTGAGAGCCAGTTGAGGAAAAGCTTAAGCGAAAACCTGACCGTCATCAGCGTAACCAGTTGCTGTTCTTCTTGATTCAGTCACAAAAGCCTGATAACTTGCTCATAAACTCAGGTCTAACGGTTTCACACTTTTAGCATTTTTCCTTCTGCATATACAAGGCATACACATATTGAAACTATAAAATTTTGATGCATTAAACCACATAAACTTCTTCAGTTTTTTTTTTTGTTGTTGTTGTTTTTGTTGTTTTTGTTTTACATTAGTTATAGACTGAGAAACAGGAATGCATTACAGTTGGGTGTAATACATTTAATCTTTGTGGTATAATTCTACCAGCTTTGCACATCTAGAAAGGTTTTTTTTATCCGGGATTGCCCTATTTTTAGCACAGTCCAGCTCAC
>NW_015150643.1:994750-997726 GCF_000732505.1 Cyprinodon variegatus | reverse complement strand
AATCATATTTAAATGTCAAAACGTTCTGGCTTAAACATGTATATAAATGTACTCTTTATCAGACGATAATTTCACAAAAAAAAAAATTCCTTAAAATCTGTGGGGGTTTTTTCGTTTTCTTATTCAGGCCAGTTAGTTATATGTTAGCTTCTACACATAAATTAGGCCAATCATATATCAACGGTCATCTGTCAATCAAAATTTTTTCGGTCATAGCATCTTGATTCTTATGTCGCAGCTAATATACGCAACGGTTGAAATTAGAAATAAGAATCATTATTTACTAAACTGTTGAGTTATGTCCCAGTGCTACGACACAAACTCTCCTCCTCTTGCATGTTTCCGCTGTCCATAGCGTTTCTTGACAGTGTCGTTTCAAATACCCCATTTACACTACCCTTGAAAAACCGATCCATGCCGAGACCGTCCGAGCTCGGATCAGTTAACCAGGTCGAGCTCGGTTCTGACGACCGTTTACACATCACGCTATCTCGGTTCCTCGACTCCTCGCCTCCTAGTGACGATCTGCGGTATTACTACCAGTATTGAAGGAAGAAATCAAGCAGTTGGTGGCGGTAATGCACCAAAAGTTGTTTACCAACCACCATAAAACACAAGAAGAAGGCGAAGAAGGAGGGAATCAAGCAAATCAAAATGGCGGCGCCCATCACAGTCAGAAAGTTGTGCTTGGTTATTATTGCTGTACTTCGGCGTTATTATTTAAAATGCCATTATTTAAAATGTTGCGTGGAGAAGATTTTGATTGTTGTTTATAGTTGTTCTTTTTCTTCTTCTGCTTTGTGTTGGTTGGCAAGCAAATTCCGGAGGGGCATTACCGCCAACTACTGGAATGGAGTGTGAATTGCGATGTGCAGCCAGACGGAGATGAGGCGTTCTGCTCATGCGCTCTTGTTATCAGAGAACCGAGCCAGGGAAAAACTGAGCCGAGCTCACTTCTAGAATTGGTCTGCAGTTAACTCGGTTCGGTTGTGTCTAGCTCGGTTCAGTTCAGTTTGCTTTCCATTTACACACGATAAGTTATCTCAGTTACTGAGCTCGGACCGGTCTCGGCACGGTTTTTCAAGGGTAGTGTAAATGGGGTATAAGTCAACAAGACATTTAGTGCTACTTGGTCCCAATGTAATTTCCCATTGGGAACCTACTAGCACTAAGTTGCTAACTGGTTAGCAAGATGCTTCAAAGAAATCGGCCACAACCAATCTTGCTTGCGAACCTTTCGCCACAACAACCCCTCCCTCTTGATAAATGACCAATCACATTCACTCTATTCACTCGTGTAGAGTCGTGCGCCACTCTGGAGGGTTCTGAAATGCAACGGTTAGAACAGCGGCTTCCCTACGACTTTAAGCAAAACTGTAAAAGTAAGAATTGAAATTAGTCCAAGCAAACAGTCAATTGTATGTGCCGTGCATATTAGCATATGAAATTAATTTAATATTATGCCATCTTTTCAGTACCCATAAAAAGGGGCCAGGGGCACTGGCATCTGTTGGGCCCTGTCTAGAATCGCCCATGCCTGTACAGGTGGATCCTGTTCACCAGGTTTTTTCTGAGAAAGGTTCCACAGGATATTATTTCTAAGTACCAGAATAAAGGAAACTGGAAAAAATGGACCACAACAAGTTTTTATTTGTGAAAAAGGATTAGAAAAGTGTGTAAAATGAATGCACGTCATCTTGGATTGCAGCACTATTCCCAATTTGCTGTAGATTCCATAAACAATGTTCTCAGCATGATGTGTTCATTTTCTTTGTCATAAACAAATTACATCTATGTGACTCTGGATCAAACAGAGACTGAAGTGGACCCCAAAAGCTGCAGTAGTGCACTGTCACAGGGCTAAGAACTGGACTAATTTGTCAGTATTGTTTTTGTACAGTTTTTATAGCATTAGTCTGCAAAAATCCAGCCTGTAATTTACCAGCTGCTGCTTTTAATGCCAGCTCGTTAGTGAGAATGCTTCAAAATAAGAGGGAAGACAAACCTCTTTGAGAAACCATTCAATCAAAGTTGTGCAGCAGCTGCCAAAGTAGGCAAAGAGATCAAAGACGTCTGCAACGGCCCCACAGGAACATTGGCAAATGAATCTATCCCTTCCATTAATTGATCATCTTATCTCTGAAGTGGGAAACAGAGTGTTTGGCACTCCCACGAATAAAAGGCCAGCGTCTTATACAAGATACGCTGTCAGAATTATTCAGCCAAGTGTTTTGCAAGAGACGAAAACAGTGATGCCCCATCTGGATCATGCAGATGCTGAATTGAAGCTGTGGAATAAAGCTCATAATGAATACAACAAAAATGAGATTTGTCAACACTTAAAAGAATCAGTGCACTTTTCATTTGCACACCGTACGAAAAGCTTTTGTAATTACGCCACTCTCCACTGCCATAGTAGAGCAGATCTTCAGCACTGCATCAAAAGAAATCTACATAACACAATACTAGAAACTAGACTTACCTTAAAGAACATTCGTGTGGCGTTTTTCTAGATGTCTGGTTTTATTCACCAAAAGCTTGATGCATGTTGAGCTTGTTGTGAAGGTCAGATGGGTTCATGGTTTTGTGCATGCCCTCAGTTAAAATCCTGCAGATGCCCCTGATGGGGATGATTTCAATGGGTCTGCATCAGGAAAACACTTTTAAACAATGTGACAGCTGCAGGTAGGACACCCCTGCTCCCTCAATGGAAAAAAAAAAACTTTTACAACTGCTAAAAGACCAAGGAGCAAAAAACAATTCAATTCAGTTTATTTATATAGCGCGAATTCACAACACATGTCATCTCAAGGCACTTTACAGTTCAACCAGATCATCCAGTCATATTGATTTTTCTGTCTAAGGAAAACCAATTGATTGCATTGACTGATTGACTTGAATGCAATCCCTCACACTAAGCATGATTGTAGAAACAGTGGAGAGGAAAAACTCCCTTTTAACAGGAAGAAACCTCCA
>NW_015150643.1:925755-993549 GCF_000732505.1 Cyprinodon variegatus | reverse complement strand
CAGGTTTTTATGTCTTCAAGACATGCCTGTAATCTATGTAATGGGTTAGCTTCATGTGGATTTATAGACAGATATACTGTAGCTGGGTATCATCAGCATAACAGTGGAAATTAATCCCATGCTGTCTAATAATTCTACCGATTGGGAGCATACATATATTAAAGAGCACTGATCCCTGTGGTACACAGGGATCAGGTAACCCTTGAGCATGAGGAGGATTTCCATCAGTTAGATCGATTAGAACATAAATAATCGTAAAAAATTATATCAAGACGGACTAAATTATATTGACCATAAACCACAAATTCATAACAATGAAACATGGTGGAGGTCGTGTGATGATATGGGCTTGATTCCACATAGACAAGCATTAATAATGAACTAATTTCAAAGGTCCCTCTTCAGTCAGATAAACAAAAACAAAAACATGATCATCAAACTCAAGCACCGAAGTTACTCTTTAGTACTAAAAAGTCAGAAAGAGCAGTTTAGAGGTCAGGTTATCTGAGTAAATCCAAACAAAATCCCAGAGTTGAATTTATTCTCCCTCATTAAGCACTGGATTTACAGATTTTCCAATGCGATGAGTTGGAAACTTTCATATTTACATATATTACTAAATGAATAAAGCCCACCACCTTTGAACATGCATACTTGCTTTTCAATTTGAATCGCCCTTTGATTCATTTTGTTTTTCCTCTCCTCAGTTTTCCGTTCCCACAAGTGGCCCATAACGAGACATGTTTACAACACGCACCTGTGCTTCCCCCTCCAAATGAACAGCCGGAGCCCTATACTCTGGTCAATCAAACGGATAGCACAACCGCCCACCCCCCCATCACCCATAGCCTTGATCACAGGTACCCTGTGCTTTTAACCTCATCCACGCACAGCAGGAGCAGCGCATCAGGTTGATGCTTCGTGACTGTGAACCATTAAACAAGGCCTTTAAAAAGCCACATGCCGCCAGCAGGTGCTTCTTCTCTGCATATACCAAACCTCTTTATTCCCTCATGTTCCTTCCCCCTTTCCCTTGCAAGCATGCCTCAGCCATTCACCAACATGTGTGTATCAATTAATAAGGATCACAGAGCAGAGCAATGGCCTGAGGCCAATCATCTGCAGCCGCAAGCCGAACCCCATCAGTTAGCACGCTTGCTCAACCCAGTAAAAGTCATGCAGTTATACATGTCAGGGCTTTCTCATGTTCCCTGATTGCTTGGATGCAAAACAATAGATTTATTAAATTCTAATAAATTTGACTTCAATATTAGCAGCAACTTCATTTTGGGCTCAGCTGTCTGTGTCAACCCACCTCAACCCTCAGTCCTTCCTCACAGACGTGACTTCCTGTTCTTCTGCGATAGTAAGGTTTTCACACAGGATGTTGGGGGGGGGAGATAGGATGTTTGAGCACTGATCACATCCTGTGGTGGTGAGTTTCTGTGTGTGCCTCTCACCTTTATTCACCCAAAGGCACAAATGTTAGCCGACAAACGTAAATAGTGATAGAGGTAGAGATAGTGCCTAAGTTTCCTAACCTTTTTGTCAAACGCAGCTGACAGTTAACATTAGGAGGGTGTGTTGTTTTCTCACTATGACGCAGTTTATTTTTTTATCTGCAGTTTTAGCCAAATCTTTTTTTTTTTTTAAGGTTATTGACTTTTGACCCGATTGAACGAAAAAAGGGGTTCATAATGGTTAATTGTAATTTGTCTCATTTTAACAGTTATGCTCTTTAATACTTTGTTTGTAGATCAAATGTGTTAAGTTTCATCTCTGAAGCTTGAGAAAACTGAAGATCTCAGAATCTGAGTCTTAAAGTCGTAGGGAAAGGATTGTTCCAACCGTTGCATTTCCGATTTCTCCCGATTGGTGCACGACTTTACAGGAGTGACTAAAGTGAATGTGATTGGTCGTTTATCGACAGGGCGGGATTGTTGTGACTGATGCTTCGCAAGCTTTTGGTTGTGGCCGGTGTTTCAGAAGAATCGTTGCCAACCAGTTAGCAACTTAGTGCTAGGAGGTTCCCAATGGGAAATTCCATTGGGACCAAGTAGCACTAAATTGGTGACTTAGAAACAACACTGTCAAGGAACGCTATGGACAGCGGAAACATGCAAGAGGAGGAGAGCTTTGTGTCGGAGATCATGGATGAGTCTCCTCTGTCATACATTTTTGGTGTAGAAGGCTTACAGCCGTACATGTTTGAGCCCTTGCCTCTCAACGCTGCCAGTTCTGTTAGCTCTACACCTGCTGAAGACACAGACGTCCATCTCCGTGATTACTGGGACGGAACTCAATGGTAAAGTAAATTATTCATTTTTCATCCTTGTGTATATTAGTTGCGACATATGAATCACGATGCTATGACTGAAAAAAATTTATTGACAAATGACCGTTGATATATTATTGGCCGAATTTAGGTGTTCAGGCTGACGTATAACTAACTGGCCTGCATAAGATAACGAGAAAAAAAAAAACAACACACATTTTTAAACAGGATTTTTTCAAAAATATAAATTTTCTAACTTTTGGGACTATATCATCTGATAAAGAGTACATTCATATACATGTTTGAGCCCGAAAGATTTGACATTTAAATATTGTTTCCCTACGACTTTAAACTCTGCAAAGTAACTTCTGGAAAGCAAATGTTGAACCATCCTGAGAAGTAAGGAATAAGACTCTAAGGAAAACTAATTGTGTTAAATTTTGGAGCACTGAAACAGTGATATGTTTCATAAAGCTGGGGTGTCATCAAAGTCTAAGAAGTCGGTCATGAGCATCATTAGATGAATGGAAGTGTTGGAGACTGACTGTGTCTTTAGTTCTTTGATATGAATTAAAAATAAAGAAGTTTATTTTCATGGTTGTTTATACTCCAGCTAATGTTTGAGTTGGATGAGAACCCGTAACCACATCTAAATAGATACTGTCCCACCATTTTAGACAGACAACAAATGATATAGTGTGCAATTCAGGTAGGCATGCAGTGAGACAGAACAAATTTAACTGTGGAAAAACAGCATCGTTTAAAACACACCAAAGCAGAGTGTTGGCAACTCATGCGAGGAAACAAAGCGACGTAGCAGCATGCGAGTCAATCCTGCGTTTTTTACATTTTACCCTCTGGAACCTGGTTTTAGGAATAATGGCTTTATGAATTCTCAAAAACACTCTATAGATTTGGAAGCGACACCCAAACAACTTATAAAACTTAATACTAAATACCTAAGCTCATCTTTGTGTTGATTCTCTGTGGACTTTTAAATGTAGTCCAGTTACATACTATGGCTTAAATGAAGGAATATATGCCAAACATTTGTCCTGATCTTTTTCAAAATATCACTTCTATTTTAAAAATTAACATCTAGGAATTATCATTTTTATAACTTTATAAGTTTTACCAAACTTCCAGAAACCTACAACATCTACGGAGGACCAACTCTGACATAGCTAAAAATAAATTTAAAAAGATGTTATTGAAACTAAAAAAAAAAAGAAGAAGAAACATGACCAAAAAGCTAAAGGAGAGAAATAATTAATATTTTATTGAAAGAAAAAAATCATTTTTCTTCATCTTTTTTATCTCCTTAATCAGTAACCATCAATGTTTATATTTTATTCCAAACTCTTATCATATCTGACCTTTATTGGCCTAAAATTATACTTTGTCTTTATATTTTCAAACCTCATCTGAGAGTCACTGAGCTCCTTGTTTACTCATACCTCCAGTCACATGGTCTTGTTACAGTAAACACAAAAAGAACTTATGTTTACAAACAAAAAGCGTAAACAAGGTGTAAAACTAATAAATAATATAATTATCTAGCATAATTTTACTGGAAATCATTTATATGCAACAGGAGAGAGATACAGGCATAAATTGTTTATAATCTGTAGAATATGGCAATCAGCCCATTATCCACCTGAATAATAGTCAATCACATCTTTTCAAAATAAGATATACGCAGCTAATCNCAATCACATCTTTTCAAAATAAGATATACGCAGCTAATCACCTGTCAGAGCTTCAGTCTGTCACTTAGATGATTTTCTTTAAATCTCTCTACATGTTAATACCACTCTAGTTATAGACCAGGGATCCAAGTCAAGTCTTAATTCTGACTCAAGTCAGTCTCAATCTCAGCTGCCATCTTCAGTGAAAACACAGCAAGGGAGCATTTTCTCTCTTGTTTTGCTGTCTTTTAGTGCTTTTCTTTTCTTTCTTTATTTAGTTTTTTTCTGTAATTGAGCCACCTTAGAATTTGAGAAATGTTACATCAGCTCTAGTCAAATCTGGACTGAAATATTCTCTGCTTTATTGTGAAAGGATGTACAATACTACTAAAAACCAATAAAGACCGGGATTTGTTTCATCTTTTTTGGTGAATTCAATATTGTGCATCATCATCTTTCTGGAGCTGCATTGCTTCACTTAGAATGTAGCAAACTAATAGCATAGCTATAGTTTGAGCTATTGTGATTTTTTTGGGTGAGGTTAGTTACATCCTAGTTCACTAATGGTGTAAGAAAACTGTCTGTGTAAAGGGGCTGGTAATGACGTGTGTTGTGACTTGCCGCTATATAAATAAACTGAATTGAACTGAATTAATAGAAGAATTCCCATAGGAATACACTATATTCTAGTATTTATTTTCCCCACTTTCTAACCCTCCAGTTGATTTCTTAGCAGGTTACTAATGTGACGCTACTTCAACGCAGGCTTCATATTCATCACAAGTCAAACAAAACTGAGTGAAAACCAACCATCTAAACTCGAGGGTCTGGATCCACCAGCGGCTTTCCAGAAAATCAACAATGGCTCTTCATTACTTTGGCTAAAAATGATCAAGAGGCAACTAATATTTGGGGAAATGAAGGCTGGGTAATATGCTGGTTAGCATTTTCTCTGTTGACCAATTCCATTGAATTTCCAAAATAAAATGACTAAATATAACAGAATTTTTTTATGTTTTAAGTGAGATTTTTTTCCCCCCCAGCATTTCCTAGGATTTCAGCAACCCATTTAAAATTGATTTATTCTCTATTCAAACATTTTTTCCCCTTAATTTTAAAACTTAAAAAAAAATTTTTAAAAAAAATACATCTCTTTATAAAAAGTCACCTAATGTTTTACGCCGCTGAAAAAGTTTTATTAGCTGGATTGAAAGTAAATATGGCTCGTTGGACTGTATAGGTTGCAGACCCCTGATCTAAACCAAATATAACTCTGTTACAATGATTCCAATTTTATCCTGCTAATGATACAATGTGAAGGAATGCGTTGCAAATAGGAAGTTTCTGGACTTGAGTTTGTGCCTAGGGCTTCTTTTGTGTTCACATGTTCTCTAAATGACAGATAGGTTGTTTCGATGTACTGTGGCTCCATGCAATAGTCCATTAGCACAACTATTAGGATAAATCAACTGGAAACTGGTCTATTATATACCCAGGACAAGCCCTCTGCTACTGTTCAGATGGATAAAACAAAATACAGTCAAGTTCAACTGAATTTCTATTTGAAACACTCATTTGTATTTAAGTTATAATTGTTTATTAGACAGACCTAACATAGTGCTCTGTTTAAATAGCCCAACCAACAGTAACAAAGATGAGATGGGGAGGCACATGCACATTTCGTATGATTAGAATAATTCTAGTGAACTTTGTCTCTTTTTTTCCAACCACCAACAGTCCCACCTTCACTTTATCACACCTCCTTGTCAACAGTAACAAAGACAAATTTCCTCTGGTCTCTAACGTGTCACCATCGGTGGGAGTCACACAGGCTCCCCAGGACATGTCGACATCTTTTCGTTCATTTGAACCCTCTGAAGCGTTTGTCTGAACCCTGTTCATTTGTGGTGAAAAACTGTTTTGTAATCATCTGCAGCTCATCCACCAACACCAGATTGCACACCATTGTCTGAAACTTGGGATTGCTTATTGATTTTATAAGACAAGGTTAACGCCATCTTTTCTTACTAGGCACATAACAACGGTATTTTTCCTTGATAGGTAGGAGATCTGACTCAGAAACCATAATATGTTCCACTGCACTAACAGCTTTCACAAAAAAATACGTTCATTTTAATTAGAAACAGAATTTTGGCACAAATGGCTATGTTGAAGTTTTACAAAACAAATTAAGAAAAGCAACACGGGTCATTTTCAATGTCATTGGTTTTCTTATAGCAGTATCTTCACTAAGACCTTAGCCAAATGCAAATGTCAGCTTACATACTGTATCAGTGCTTGTGCAAATGAAGATGTTAAGTTTATATCCTACCTGAACATTTTGACACAACTATTGTAAAAAAAATAAATAAATAAATAAATAAAAAGAAGCAAATCAAAAACTCCTTGTTGTGTAAAATATACATCCTGAACATTATTTGAGAATAAAAACATGTTATTACAATTAAGAATTCTACAAGGTTTGGTGGAAAGAAGACACATTGCAGCGAAGAATTCCTCCTTTTTAAAATTATTTTTGCCGTTTAAAACCACTCAGACAGCAGATCATTGCTGGAGAAAGGAACATAAAGCAAACATTTGGCCATTTTTGCTAAACTGATACCTTTGCTTGCTACTGAGACTCAAGGCAGACACATCCTCTGTTGTCTGTGGAGTTTGGAAGCTGAGGCAGAAGCAAATTTAGCAAAAACTGATATATTTTACGTCCTTAGATGGAGAGATAGAGCTCTGACTGTGGCAAGCCCAGCACACACATTTATACCTTACAGAATCCCAACACGCTCTCTCTCCCATGGAACCACCCCATCCCTGCATAAAGAACTTTCTCACACTCAAACATTGAAGCAACACAATTTCAGTTCATCAAGGACATTCCCTGTTAGGTTATTTATCTTTCACTGACCAGATAAACATTTCACAACAACCGTATTCTGTTCATGGCATGAGGGAGCCTTAAGCACCTTAGAGGGCATGTTATCTATATTTCACCCTTGTCTAGAGTAAGGAGGCAACTGCTTTCTCTCAACCTTACCTTAAATATTCCAGCATGGAGGCTGGTACAAGATTTCTCCAACATTACTCCTATTTGGCTGAAGAAAGGCACAGTCTAATATTTCCCCTCACACGTCCTTCAGGGTTGTTTACCACAGCTGTCTTATCTATTAGACGGAATAAACAGCTGACTGACATAACTTCAATCATTACAAGAAATCAGGAAGAATCAGGCACAAAAGCAAAACATGCAGATGGGAAGGAATGACTGCAGGGAAATGGAGACTTAATGGGTCACAGCCGCAAGGAAGGAAACAGGCCCACAGTAGTTCCTCTGCCAAAGTTCTATAAAGAAGGATAAATAGGAAAGAGATTAAGAAAATACAGGAGGTCAGACAGCACTTGGACCCCAGGCTGGAACATTTAGCATAGTTTCCAATTTGAATTAAGAGCATTTTTTTTTCCAATAGTGGCATTGTTACTGAGTGATGCCTGAACTCCATGGACAGCTTTAGTGAAAACAGAAGCAGGGTCATGTGTTCTGACAAAAACACCATTCAGTCAGAGGTGACTGTGTCGTGTTTCCTCAACATGATACCAGAGGGTTTCACAGGAATGTCAAGAACGTCTGCTTTAATGTAATCCCAGCTGCTTGCGCATTGCTAAGCGTTCCTATTGCCTCGGCATCATCCTGATTGTGTGTGGGTGGACAAATAAGCCCCCGGAATACCGTTTGGGCTGTAAATGCTGTGTTTAAAACAATCAATATCCAGTCTGATTTACACACAACAAAAGAGTATGGAGTGTTTAAGAGGATTTGCTTGCAGCGCACGCACATTTATGTGTATGCGTGCACTTGCACAATAGAAGCCCTGATGTGGCGGGGTGAGTGTGCGTGAGCGGGTGTGTGGGCTGTAGGGCCACCCTCTGATCGTCTCCCTGGCAGCCACTGCACCAAAGTGCTCTCCGGGTGCTGGAGAGGCTTCCCAGAACACGAAGGAAAACACACACACATGTTACAACCTCCTTATCAGAGCTGACAGCATCTATTTCTTCTATACAGCCTTTATGCATCCCTGCAACTTTATGCCATGTGTATGTCTACACACATGGATGGCAGGATGCATGTGAGTGAATTTGCTCTCTCTCTCCGTTTCGCCCCCCCAGTGTTTGATGTGGTCTTTGGAGAGCAATGTTTAAAGAAATTCTTCTCCAGCTTTGAAGTTTCACCGTGTTTCCCGATCTCTCTCTGCACTGTTTCCTCTTTTATCTTCAGAGGGAGTGCCTGCCAGGAGGGAAACAGGCCAGTTTGGAACAAGATACTAACCCCACATCTTCTGTTTACCATGTGTTATACCCTCTTGTGCAGACATAATTATTTCTTGCAAGGTGTGCCCCACTATCACCACCTCCCAAAGATCTAGAAAAAATCAGACCGCTTCTTACAAAGAACTCCTTTATTTAAACGAAATACCTCCAAGAGACTTATTAAATAAAAACTGCATTGTGGTATGTCTGGTATGCTCTAACAGATATGCCAGGTGTCATCTTCCAGTACAAAGAGCCACTTACTACAAAGCTCTCATTTGTGGCTAATGACTCCCATCTCCACTTAGTCGTGCAAAAAAAAAAGAAGACAAAAAACACATTGACAAGTCTGGCTGACAGAACAAGGTGGAAAACACAGCCTGCTAATGCAGACATGCACTTTATTCAGAGGCCAGAATGATGACACAGATGCTTGTTTTGGATAGGTTGGTGAGAGATTTTATGCATCATGTGAAACAGATGTTAGAACAGTGTGCTGACCGTTCTCTACTGAATGAAGCTGTGCAGATAACGTCCAAATACAACACAGCTGCGATAGCTAAATAAACTATCAGGCTATATTCAGGTAAGCTTGTATGCAAGGATTTTCATAATTTACATGGAGCAGATTAACATATGTTGCAGTAGCCATCATGCTCAATAGAAATGGACTGATACAGGGTTTTTTTTTTTTTTTTAGGCCGATGCCAACACTGGTTATATTTACTACTATATATCAGGGATAAGTTAGACTTATCTACTTATCTTAATTATATATTTTTTTATTAATGTTCAATACTTTTCAATTTTAAAACCTAATTAAAATTATGTTTTAATCTCACTTTACCCCAATCTAATTTTTTAAAATGTTTTAAACAGGTGTGCAATGGTAAACGTTACTGAATACTTACAGTAAGGATTCCAACCTTTTTAGGCTTAATATTTTGTTCTTTGTTTTTCAACTGTAACAATTATGCCCTTATTCGTGTTAGTTAGTGGTTTAAAACCCCATTAAATGCATAAAGATTACAGTTTCAATGAGACAATGCAATTCCTATGGTAGAAACGTAGAAAAATATATATCAAGAAACAGGTAGAGAAATAGCAGAGTTTAGTTCTGCAAAGATGCAAATGTATTTATGTTCCTTAGTTTAAACGCTTCTTGGTCTCTTGCTTTTGCATTTCCTTTTTCAAAGAGTTTCCACTTAGCAGCACCCAGATTCTGAGAACCAGAATTATCTGGTTTATCGGTTAACTCCCCATTCAATTTGTATCAACTTCTCTAATAACCTGTGATTTCTATATACTGTATTTTACTCATAACATTTTCTTTACTCGTTTTTTTAAGTGCTTGAACAGTTCTTTCCTAGACTTTGTAAAATCCCTCAAAATTTTTCAACAGCCTGCTTTTTCTCTTATTGTTTGTGTCCATTCAATATACTTTAGCCATGAGAAAAATACCCAAGTTAATGGCATTGTCCTTTCAGGACATTAACTGTCTACACAAGGTGAAGAATGTCAGGAAATACTTCCGTGAAAAGATCTGGGGAAAACAGATGTTGTGAAAGATCTAGTTCATTTTGGTATTTCTATATGTTTGACAAAATTCTGTAAATAATTTTCTTTGTGACTGGGAACAAAGAGGATTTAAAGATCTGGTCTTGTTATCTAAGGGTGTAACAACTGCTACCTTTGGTCCACTTTAAACGGAACAGAGTTCCTTGACCACCTCGGTCCTGGATTTATGTGCAAGTGTGAATAAAGAACACCATGAAATTGGACCAAGCAAGTGGACCAGGCCTCACTTTATTAAGCCCCTGTCACACTTTGACTGGCAAAAACGCTGGCATATGTTGGATAAGTTACGAGCACGCAGAAGCACCATGAAATACGCTGGCAGACATTGACATACAACAAGTATTTTGAGAATGCTCAAAATTTTTTGACATATGCCAGCGTATTCCATACGTGGGCCATAAGTTACAGGTAAGTTATCTGTAAACAGCAGCTAGGTTAATACCACCATAAAATCAATCTTTTAATGCAGGCCGGGTGCCTCTGTGCGCATCGCTGCCCCCCTCAGGACACTGGCTTGTGCAGAATTTCATGGGCATTACGCTGCCGTGCGTTATGCATTAGTTAGGCTGTCCTTTGATATAAGTTCTGCACTCATTATGAATACGCTATGTATATGCCAAACGTTATTAAAATACCTAGAAAGTTCAGCGTATGCCAACATTTTAGAAGATTCTGGGACGTCAGGCATACGCTGGCTAAATCATCAAAGTGTGAAAGGGGCTTTAGGTGGTCGTGCTCTACTTCCAAATAGACAACGGGCCTTGTACAAACCAAATGCAGAAAGGACACGTTTTTTTGGACTTTGCAAGCTTTCATAGAAATGAAAGTAAATCAAAATCACACCTCTTCTAGCAATTGTCACGCATGTAGCTTTGGTATAAGTTATAGTTTGCTTTTAAAAAGTGAAATTGGAATAGAAACTAGACCTGATAAAATCAATAATAATAAAAAAAATATCCACATTTGCTCAGGGGCCAAACAAGAGGACCAAAGGATTTAGAAAAGAAAACTATGGAAGTCTTCAACTGAGCTGATAAAGAAGCTTTTATTGAAGTTGGAATCCCATCTTTAAAATCCTTTTTATGAAGCAGAAGAAGTACTAATTACCAATTATTTTCTAACTTGCAGCTGGAACGTGGCTAGGCTGGATGTGACATAAATCCTAGGCTCTCGTTAACATTTCAAAGTGATGGCAGCAATCATTGCAGAGATATCTCCAGAAACTGGATGTAAAAATATTTACATCCTGTGTTTTGCTTTAAAATGTAGGTTTTTTATATTTTATATTTTCCGCTTTACATTTTAGTGCTATATTTTCTTCTCCTACTAACAATATAGAATATTTAACGCTATGTGTAAACAGAGTCAGTTTATGTGTGATTTAATCTAAGTTTGTACATAGCTTTCTGTACATAGAGGCCCAGAGAATGTTAGTTTACAAAGGACTTTGTGAATACAAAGGAAAACAGTAAACAGGTCAGACTGAAAGTTGTTTTGATATGAAGAGCAGGATAAGCATATATAATTAAACATTTGAACCTTTCAAATTCCTTGGGAGACAAGTTTAACACTTTATTTAAAAACAGGTAGAGCATGTTGCAAGCATGACACAGATTTCCAATGACAGACAACCAAGAGGGCCATAGTAACTCTGATTTTACCATAACAAAAATGTAAAAAAAAAAAAAAAGGTTAATGTTTTATTACATGAGATTAAAACCTTGATATGAAAGCTGTAGTAAAATTAACTGTTCATCTTAAGTAAACCCAAACTGACCAATCAAGAGCTTTACTGTAGTTTCAACCTCTGTAAATGGAAAACATTCTTCTTTTCTCTATACAGCTAGTTTGTAAGAGCAGAGAAGCTTTGTAAATGCATAACTATAAGAGGGCCAAGGCTGAGTGAGTGCTCACTTTTAAAATCAGACATAAAGCGCCCAATAAAAAAAGACAAATAACTGAGCTGCTGTATTACTCAGATAAAAGGGATGTTACCTTGGCAAACAAAACGCACAAAACTACTCTCCATGTATCACAGCCTCCAACATAATTGTGTTAATTCCTCGTCAAAAGGGGGAACAATGACATTCATAAACAACTAGGGCGCTACTGTTTCCGGAAGCGCTTACAAAGAGAGCCTCATGTCCACTTCAGGGGCAACTGCTATTGTAGTTAGTGAACCGCCCTCTCTAACCCAACATCACCCCTTACCCTCCCTCCATGGCAACAAAGACAGACAAACAGGAAGCAGCTGTTACCAGGGAAACAGCCAGAAGGTCTGCAGCGCTGCACGGCGGCAAAGTGTGAGCGAGGTAAGAAAAGAGAGGAAAATGTGCTGGGAAAAGCAACACCGTGGTGGTGGAATCTAATTAGACTGTGACCAAGGATAAAGAGGGATATTTACAGTTCCTATTGGCTAAATAAGAAATTCTGTCTTGGTTGTTTGTGCGTGTGCATATGTAAACACACTCCAATTTGCGCAAATACTAAAGGCTACCTGCGTCTAAGCCTGAGAATAGACTGACTGACGCACAGAATGACAGACAAGCTTTGGAGTCCTGGCAACCCTGCTATTTCTCTCTCCCGGCGCCCCCTCCTCTCGTCGCCCACCCCCACGCCTCCTTCTCATCTTGCATCCCTCTGTATCCACTCCGCCATCTCTCCTCCACGTCTGTCTTGTCCCTTGGCATAAAATGATTGCATATGGATTGTCACATAATCCGATTCTGTCACTTAGAATAGCTTTGCCTCCGCGGGGCCTCTCGTTTCCTCCAGAATTTGAATTTTGATCACTTACCCAAATGAATTAATAGCAAGAGCTTGGAAGGGTTACTTTAACATTCGCAGATACCGTAGAGGCTCAGTAAGGAATTAGCTTTAATAGGAGCCGCCACGGCTTTCACCTGTTAAATGGCGTTAAAGTGAAAAGTCTGGTTTTTGGATCAGCTTTAAAGAACTTGTTTTTTTTTTTTTTGCTCTTGGTCTTCACTCAGTGATGACACACCCAACCCCTCTGAACTAATTTTAAGGCCATCTGACTTTGATCTTGAGCCCAGAAAATAAAAAGGAATCAATCAAATGGTATAAATCTAGTCCCACAGGCATTGCCTCACCACAGTCTTTATCACCCTTAAACTTATCTGCATTTCTCACAGCAAAACAACAAACAACGGTTTTTCATAAAATTTTTGTGACAGACAAAAACAAAGCAGAGCATTATATTAAAGCTAGAGTAAGTTTTAATCTAGTCTAAGTTTTCTATCTGAGAAGAAACAGAAAGGTAAACACTTTTACTCATTGATGTCTCCACATGTATCTATACTTAATATAAAATGAACTCTTTGCAGATTTTTTATCATTCACTTGGACCTCTGTTGCTTCTAGAAACAGTCCAAGAGCTAAAAGAGAAAAAAATAAACATTCAGCTGTTTTTTTTAAGGCGGTGAACAAAGTTTCCAACACGGCTGCACCTGTAGGCAGCAGCTTGATACACATCTTGCTCATTTCACTGCTAAACTGCTGCTCATTTACTGTTTGAAAGCTGTACAAAATGAAATTTTGCTGAAGGTTACTGGGACGGAACTCAATGGTAAAGTTAATGATTCTTATTTCTTATTTCAACCGCTGCGTATCTTAGCTGCGACATATGAATAAAGATGCTGTGACCGAAATTTTTTTTTTTTTTAATAGAAATTTTCTAACTTTTGGGACAATATAGTCTGATAAAGAGTAAATTTATATACATGTTTAAGCCAGAGTGATTTGACATTTAAATATTATTTCCCTAAGACTTTAAACTCTAACATACTGAAATGTGATGCATTCAGGTCAATTCAACTCAAAAATACTTTATTAGTCCCCAAAGGAAATTAAATGTTCCATAGGATTAACTCATAGGTGTTCTAACCAGCTGTTATAGGTGTTGATAGCTGCTTCTTGTGGTAATGTCTCACCACAGGTAGGATATCTGTAGGTGTATACTGCTTCCATGAGCAGCATAAACTCTGCTGCGGTGTCATCAAACCATTGAGCTTTTATGCCATTCAGGCACCATGTTTCCTAATGGCTGCACTGGTATATTGCAAAGTTTGTGTAAGCCACACACCATGACGTCATTCACATATTCTGGAAGTTTAAAGGTGAATTTTTTGCAAAAACAGCAAATCATACTAAGGAACTGAAACCAGTTTTTAACAAGAATACAAGCGGCAGAAAAAGAGGCATAGCCAAATGAAAGAGTAGGATGTTTCTATTGTAGTTTACCAAAAGCTGTAAAGGGAAACAGTTATCTGATCAGAGAAGCCTCCGGTGAAAAACGAACAATGCTTCCTTTAATATCCATCTCTACAGCGGATCATGGTGGTGGCATCATCATGCTGGTGGGAGGCTGTTGTTCGATTAAGACAAGAATATTGGTTAAAGTTTATAGGATTTAGCGTTTAGATTCATTCATTGATACGATAAAAAACTTTCAGCTGTATCTCAAACAATAGGCTAAAAAAAAAAATAGCATTCTCTTTTGATCTTTTTCCTACAACTTTATTAACTTTTTGTGGATGTACAGTATGGCATCACATGAAATCCTAATGAAACACACTATGGTTTGTGATTGCAGCACAAATAGTTGAGGGAAAAGTTAAATGCATTTAAATGCTTTTAAAAAGACTCATCTTAGAAAGGAACATCTAACATTAAAAGGGCCTTGTCACATACTATGACTTTATGAACATTTACACCAGCAGCTGACTTAAAGGTTGCAAAGTCTTTCCAGTGAGATTGTGATAACTCTGTTCCCTAAATATTTCTTATTAATGCTCGTAGTAAGTGAAGATGGAGGGAATAGTAGAAAGTAATTCCCAGCAGAGGAAAAGAAAGAGGTAAAGTCTGAGAATAGGAGTGCAAAAACATAAAAGTATGCTCTCCATGTTTGTGCTGTTCTCACTGCCAGCATCATTGAGGCTGTCAATCACAGCCAAGACCCCATAGGGCCCATACCCACCTGCATATTCCTAGTTGGGCCAGCCAGACTGATACACAGTTTATTCATCTGGTAAAGAGCTGGTTCAACTGGATTTTAAAGGCGGGACTAATGGGTTCAGTCTCATCAGGTTCAAACAAATCAGATAACTACGGATGTGATACAAAAACTCCAAGGGATGCATTCTGTTTTTGTAATTTTGTAGTCCGGGAAACATTTTAGGCTGTTAAAGAAACTCTCCAGTGACCAATTTCTGACATTTTTGCCTAAAAAAGTGTGGAATACTCTGAGAAAACCTGGAATGCACATGGAGAACAGTCCAAAAAAAATGCAGCAGGAGTCCATGTTAGGATTCTTTTTTTAACCTTTATTTAACCAGGAAAAAAATCCCATTAAGATTAAAAACCTCTTTTTTAAAGGGAGTCCTGGCCAAGAGGCAGCTAATTTGCATAATAAACAGAGATACATTAAATTAAATGACAGGTACATAAAAAAACATATAAAGTAAAACAATAACCTCAAATCTCATGACTTTCTACTTTTGCTGCAAGATGACAAAAATCTGTATATTACAGTTTTCCTTTGGCCTTTTTTTGCCGCACTTGATGTAAAGTATTTCTGCTCAATGACAGACAGATGTTCTTTATCCATCAAACAATTTGTATTTAAACCCAAAGCATTTGACCTTTTTGTTTTAAAAGAAGGGGAATATAGGTTCTAAATGTTCCACTTGTTCTTGGCAAACTGTCTTGTTCTTCTCTTTGTATTTTTCCATTTTCTTACCCCCTCAAAAAGCAGTTTATCATTTGCTCCTTTTTTTTTTTTACTCTCCGTTGTCTCATTAGAGTCTCCAAAGCTTTCACAACAGATTGAAAGGAAAATCCCAAAAAGGAGCAGCTCCCGGGGGCAAGAAGGCGAATGCGATGCACTTTGTGCCCTCAGCAGAGGAAACTGCTTTTCTCTGACTTCAGTCCTGCACAAGAATGAATCAAATATCCTGAGTCATCTCACAGGTCAACATATTTTCTTGGCAAGGCATGGCATTGGCAAATAAAAAACTACAACACAGTCTTTGGACATGTGCCTGAAGAACAACATTTCTTTCTATTTATGTTTTATATGCTAGAGAAAAAAACAACAAAAATAATAATTTTGTAGACCTTATATGAAATTTTCAACAAGTGAATATTTATAACAATAACAAGCACCATAAAATAGGGCGTTCTGGTGATTTGTGCTTTAAACAGGATACCAGTTTACTCATTCTTTAGTTTCATTCTTTTTTTACATTTACATGTTGTTTTGTTTCAACAAAGACTTTAATTATTAAAGGAAAAAGCTGATGCAACTCAAATAAGAGTAAAAAAGGTACTGAACCCAGGCTTGATTACTGTCAGTGCTGCAGAATTAAACTGATCGTGTCTGAAAACATAAAACGGGCAGACGCATCACATGTCCCAGTCAAAAAAAAAAAAGATTAAAAAAAAGATTGATATTGACTTGTAGGGAAAAGGCCACACAAACCTGTTTATAAGACTTTGGAGATCTCACAGAACCACAGTGAGAGCAATAACTTACAAATGGAGAAAACAAGAAATAGTGGTGAAGCTTCTATATCAAAATTATTCCAAAAACATGAACCATTAATCTGGGAGGTCAGGAAATAATTCAGAATAAAACTGATCTAAAGGTTAGTGACCAAAAAAACATAAACATCAATTTCCTATTTATCCAAAACTATTAAGTTGGTCCAAAAGGAATATGGAAAGATTTTTTGTGGACCATTCAACTTACAGAGTATTCATGGCAAAAAAAAAAATGAAGTCAAACAACATGGAAGAGTGATGGTCCGCATCTGTTTTGTTGAAGATATCTGAACTGTGAATAATACTATCTACAAAAAAACAATCTTTAGAGAACATCAGAAGGTTTTGCAGAAGGTTATTGATCTGAGGTACATCCACTTTTTGTCATGATGGTTTTTAAAGATCTCACCCACATGCAGAGATTCACTCAGAGAGCCAGAGGAAAAGTTAAAAGGTTTACTGAGAGGTTGACAAAAAACAGAGAGAGAGATTATATGCAGGGTTATCGCAGTGGGACTTCAGCGTCTGGTGAACCGGAACCAGAAACTGTTAGGGGAGATCACAAAGATCAGTTCAAGGCCCGTAGGGAAAATGACTGAGACTGGTGAATAACTGGAGAAGACTCACGTTAGGGAGATTCTTGGTTTCCTTTGGGTCCACTTTGTGGGGTTTAATCCAGAGATGAATGAACTCGTTGGAGGGGGGACAGGCAGAATTGCATTGGGTCCAGAGGAGCAATGGAACGGACTGTCTCCGGGTTTTCCTGAAGTGGGTTGACCAGATCTGATGAAGGTTTCCCTTTGCTCAGCGTGACTCTGGCATCAAGGTGGTGACAGTCCGCAGCTCAAGTACTCCTCTGGTAATGACCCAACGAGCCGCAGGTGTGCAGGGAGGCCCAACGAGAACAGGGCACTGCCTGGTGGTGGGGAGAGGAAAAACACTTTTGAATTAATCAAAATTAAACAAAATCTATTTTTTTTTTTGGTGGCTTGGTAAAGGTCTGTCCAAAAATAAAGACAAATTCTACAAATAAAATTTGGAACATTATCATCCACAAGATGACCTGCTGTAGTAAATATGGTACTTCATTGCAGTTAAGTTTAGGGTTCAGAAACAAAGCATGAACCCTTTATCTATGATATTCTCATAAAAATACCATACTGGCAGCACTACAGAAGGGAGAGACTAATGCAGACTACAGTGGTCAGATACTAAACACTGTTTGCAGCAGTGCAAGATAAACTATCCAGATAAAAATGGCTCTACAGGGCATTCTTTGGACAAGCTTTTTCTCCTTTCCGTATCAGAGTGAATCATTTTTCTGCAAATGTCAGAGTTCCTCAAAAACTGCAACCCCTGCTTTGGCCCAGACCCTGATCCACATTTCCCCTTTCTTCTCAACCTCTTTGCAATTCAGCAGTTCATATAAGTGAAGACTTTAGGCTATTTAGGAATATTAACCATGTAATATCTGATGTTAGAGACTTAAGCAAGTCTGAGTGTACTACTTCTCATTTTGCATTAACCCCACAATATGCTAGAAAGACTCAGTGAAAGTGCTGACATTTAAGGAAAGGGTTTAAAATGCAAAGCATAATTTTCTTTAAATATGAGCAAAATGTGAGGATTAAGAAACCATTTGTGATCATTCAAATTGAGGATAGTCCAGACTTTGACTAGTGAAATGAAATAAAATGGTCCACATGAGTGCATGCAGCATCAATTAAGACAATTTAGGATGTTGAACGTGGAATATAAAACAAACAAAAGGCAAACTGAAGGGAAAATGGCACGTGGCATGATGTCATCGTTTATGAAGAGCTGTAGCTCACATGTAAGCACAGAAAGACAAAAAACTTTTACATGTAATCTTAGTTTGATCTCCTAAATATTTATTTTGTTTGATGAAATAATGTATTTATGGAAGACATTAAGAGCGGACTAACTGGCACTCTGAATAATTTCCGTTCTATATAATTCAAATGTTAAATGAATTGAACTTAAATAGAGCATTTCTTGTTATAACAACCACTAAAGAATCTTTTTTTTTTTAAATCCTGCATCGTTATTATGATGTGGATCATCACCATTTAATGGATTGCTCCTTGAACTGATGTGCACCTTTATAAATATTTCATTAAAATTTTTAAGTTATCCTGTGCACACACATACACTGCAAAAACAATCTAGAAATGACTAAAAATATCTTAAATGAAGTGCATTTAGTCTTAATTTGAGTAGGTAAATAAGATGATCTGCCTATGGAATAAACATTTTTACTCTTAAAATAACATAATTAGATAATATGCACTTGAAATAAGACAATACAATTGTTTTTTCTTATTTTACATTGTGTGTTCCATTGGCAAAGTGTCTAATTTACCTCCTAAATTCAAGAATAAATGCACTTAGTTTAAGAAAAATTGACTTGTCTAGATTTCAATTTTTTTTACAAACATTGTGAAAAACATAGCCTCCTTGGCAAAGGCAATGATGACTTTAACTTGCTGGGGGTTTGTTCTTGTTAAAAGGGAGTTTTCCTCTCCACCGTCGCTACAAGCATGGGTGATGTGAGGGATTGATTTTGAGTCATTGAGTCAATGCAATCAGCTGATTTTATTTCGATAGAAAACTTTGAACCAATCTGACTGGTTGATCTGGTTGAATTGTATCTAAATTGCCTCGAGATGAAATATGTTTTGATTTGGTGCTCTAAATGGCGCTATAAACTGAATTTAATTAAATTAATTATGACGGTTAAAGTGCTCTAAATACTGTTTGGTCATTCCACTGCAGGGAAAGTCTCCACCCTCTTCAATATTATATGTTTGAAAGACTTGAAGAGGCTTTGGAAAAAGTAGAAAACAGCTTTGTTTTCTACTTCTTCACATAGCTGGCATTCTGTGCTGTGCACACACAGGGAGAAAAGACGCACGAAATATAAAAGCTCTGCGTCTAATTTCTTTGTGGAACATTTGTCCATCAAGCATAAACGAGCCTTTGGCCTACTTCATGTTGTCAGACTGGTTCTATTTGAGTGATCTTTTTGGCTTTCAAGATTTGGTAATAACCAGGCCTGGGTGTGATCAGTGAAATGAAACTTAAAGAGATAAGAAAAGGTGTGAATTGCTATTTTTTTACATAAAGAAGTTAAGAAGAAAGGACCAGTTTTATGACTAAGGCAACAAAGCAAAAGCAGAATAAATCTCTAAGAGGGCAAAAAAATATATGTTTTCTTCTTTACTCCTACATAGTCTCAGCCACACATTTAAATCGCCTGACTTTAAGGGCTACTTCCGTTCGTTATCTAATTACCTTGAATCATTTTCCCTCTCAAGGAGTTGCCCGGTTTGACACACACACACCAGGAGTTCTCAAAAGCCGACTCATTAGTTTTGCAGCTGCATACGTCAATGAGCAATGTTGCTCAATCATCTTGCAAACCACAACCGATGCAAGCTGTGATCTCAGCTCTACGTGACCTATCATGGAAAAGGAGCTAAAAGTGTTTAAAACAGAATATATTTCTCCATCAGATGATTGAGGAGAGTGATAAGTTTGTGGTGAAAAGTCATGAGGTGTCCATGAGTGTTTATTTCCATTAGAATACGGTAGGATTGAGGGTTGACTCAAGATACGTTTATCTGGAATTTTCCCATATTTATTAAAAATACATTTTTTTTGTAATGATGCTATTATTGTGCATCAATCTTGTTGCAGGTAATCAAGTAATACAATACTTTTATGTGTCCTTTTTATTTACTTTTTAACAATTTTGTTCTCCATAGTATAAATAATTTGATTAAAATACAGTTTGCGAGTCGTCATTTCTCTGGAAGGCGGTAGAATGATGAAGACACTGCATCGTTATCTCAACCGTTAACATATTTTCCACAAATACTGAACCTCACAACTCCCCAACACGCAAAGGTCATGAGTGGATCTGACCACAGCATGAGTTATTTTTGGTACCATCTGTGACCAAGTCTGCTAATAATAAGCCCAAAGGGAAGTGATGTCTCTGTGTTTTAGGCTCCAACGTCAGTATCAAGAGAAGTTCGCAAAGGAAGCGGGACGAATGTCACGCGAATCGCAGGCGGGGTGACACATTGTACCTTCTATCAAAATCCATGCCTAGATCCTTCTCTCTCTCTCTAAAAAAAAAAGAAAAGAAAATCTCTCTGAATTTTTTTTTTTTTGCAAACTGCTTTCTGAACCTTAGTGTTGAGCAATTATTTGCAGCAGGGCTTTAACGAATCCTGAGCATTATTAAAACTATGAATGTAAACAAGAATGACTTCTGTGACTCTCAGCAGATATAAACAGCATCCAAATGTCAGCGGTTATATTTGTGCAGCTGCCCACTCACCCATCAGGCAGGAAATCTTTGAGTTCCAGCCAGTCAGCCTCAATTAGATAGACAAAGCTTGAACTTCTTCACCGATCGTGAATCACAAATTGACATTAAAATAGCTCCACTGACATTATGGGACTGTGTTATGCATGAGTGACTTTTTGTTTACCGCTTTTCAGTTTTGTTCTAAGTAATAAGCTACCTGGCACTTCTTCTTTCTGTTATTATTCCACTATTTATTGGTGCTCACACAATTTTCTGGGTTATAATTCACTTTAAAACATTTTCCAAAAAGAAACCTGTCCAGTTATCCTGCTGGAAGGTAAAACTTTACCGCAGCCTTCTGCAGATATTGTAGGATTGCTCTGTAATTAGCTTTATCTAACTGCCCATCCACCATGACCGGCTTCTTTGTCTCTGTAACGAACCTGAAGAACATCATCCACACCATGATGCCTCCACCACCATGCCCCACTGCACTGCTGTGTGATGTGCATCGTTAATTTTTATCTGACCTTTAAATGTAAGCCAAAAAGCTAATTATCTAATTTAAGCTCCTTCTTCCAAGTATCTGATGTCTCCCCTGACTTGAAAAGAAAAAATGCAAATTGGTTTTGTGATTTAGCTTCTTTCAAAAAACATTTTTTTTTGTGATTATACCATAGACCCAAGATTGTTGGACTTTACAATTGGAATTTATAATCTATCAGTTTTTTATTTTAACATATTGTCCCATATGAGCTGTGGAGGAGCAGGTTTTTTTTTTTTTTTTATGAGTCAATGCATACCTTTACATCAGATATCACTAACCTCCCATGTGGGGCTCCCCAGGGGTCCATCTTAGGGCCCCATCTTTACCATATTTGCATGCTCCCTCTATCTCAGATCTTAATAAACAACAACATAGGTTACCATGATTATCCAGACGACACACAGCTGTACATTATGATGTCACCAGGTATCTATGGACCTATTCAACCTATTCTGGGTAAATGCTTAGAACCAATCAACCCATTTTCACACAAATCACAGCAAAGCTGAGGTATGTCTCAAGGTCTTCCTAAAAAGTGGATCAGTCAGCTGCAGATCCAAGATGCTGTTGCTAACATCCTCACTAAAACTAAGAAATTGGAGCACATCAGCCCAATTCTAAAGTCCTTAGAATGGCCTTCTGCATTTTAGATAATAAACATTAAGATACTTCTGTTTGTCTATGAATAGCTGAATGGCTTAGCCCCAAAATACATTACAGACATGTCAGTGAATCAATAACTGGCTTTAATCTACTATGCAGAACCAAAATTAGATCAACACTTAGAGAAGCAGCTTTTAGTTTTTATGCTCTTCTAATCTGGAAAAAATTCCCAGAAAGCTGTAAAAGCGTTTAAACCCCAAACGGCTTTGACTGTGGATTAAAAACCTATTAAAAACCTATTTGCACAGTCAAAGTGGCCTTTGACTGTGCTTTCTGAACATTATTAGTTTAAGTTGGTAGTCCAAGTTTATTTGCTTTTATTACTAATCTTTAAAGTATTTAGTTTGTATATAATTTCAGTACTAAAGTTATTAATCCTCATTTTTATAAAGATGAATAACGTAAGTTTATTATTTATCCTCATTAAATATTCAATCATCTTTATGCTACTGTGATGTAGGCTTCTCTGTGTTTTCCTATTTTTTTTAATTTTCTTTCTGCCCAAATGTGCTACATAAATAAACTTGCCCCAGAATTACCACGGGCCTCCTAACTGCTGCTTTCATTAATGCTCCCAAAGACCTGTGACAAAGACCTGGTGCTTTTACAGGAGATAAGCCGTTCCTATTCTTAAGGTTTTAATTTATAAAAAGACATTTAAAAAAATATTCATATAGTTTTTTGTTGGTCTCACATTCAAATGACATACTATGAGGTTTGAGGTTTAACCTGACAAGATGTGAAAAGGGTTTATGAATAATAATAAAGATATTAAAGTAAAAACTAGTTTCTTAGTTATGTCAATTTCCAGCGAACACACTCAGGCATTGTCTTAAATCTTTTGTGGTTTGTTGCAAGGAAAAACCGGCTCTACCTAAGCATAAAAATCACACTGCTATGAAAACAGAAGCATGTAAGAACAAACAGTGCTGTTGTAGACTTTGTGGTTTTAGCTTCTTTCTCAGTTGAGCAATTTCATTTCTGTTTTTTTGTTTAACACATTTAGATATTCTGCCACATTATAAAGTGTTTAGTGTGGGGAAAGTGCTGTATATCCAATTTCCCCTTTTTTTTTCAACAAAACCCAGAAAATTCATAGCATGATTAAAGTCTTGTTTCAGATTGGTGTGTTTTTAGTACTTTGGCCAACCACCCACAAATCTCTCTTTTTTTTTTCTTTTTTTTTTTTGGGGGGGGGGGGTATTTTTAGTTCCAAACTTGCTGGTTTCAGTTAATGCCAAAAGAAGGTTTATGCAAATCCACTTGCACAGCATTCAAACTTGTTGCATTCAGCAAGATGCTTTGCAGGTTTTCTTGTATCTCTGTTTGTTATGAAATTGTGCAACCATTTGGGGAAGTGAACATTGATGTTAAGGAATGAAGGAATAATGCAAAATAATTTCATCATCCACTATTAGCCAACGACTCTGTCAAAGTGTCATTGAAAAGAGAACAGTGCACACATCCACACGCCTTGCAAAAGTATCCAAACAATCTAAACTGCTTTGCATATTATCAGACAAAAAACCACAGACCATAATGTACTGGGAGGAAAGCTAATAAGATTGATCAACATAAGTATTCCACAATTCTGAAGGTTTCAAAAGTTTTTAAACTTTTACTTCAGGAAAGAAAAACATCTGAATTGTGTGGAGTGTATTTTTTTTTTACCTCTCTTCCTTAGTCCATATTATCTCCAAATAAAATCCAGAGCAACCGACTGCCTTTAAAAGTGATTAATAAAGAATGCCCCCCTGATTAATTTGATCTTTTTAGAGCAGGACATATTTTAGTTATGTTCTCCACAAATCATAATTTTATTGAAAAGGGACAGAGGAAAGAAACAATAAGCCTAATTTGCAAATAAATATGAAAGAAGTGGTGTTATGAAAACAAAACTTACCTTTATGCCCAACAGATGGTAGCTATACACAAACATATATAAGGGGCATCAATGAATGAAAACCTGTTAGAGAGTTCTAAAAACCTGGAAATAGGATAAACGTCTGGAACAAACATCCTCCATCCACATCAATATCTTGGAAAAGTGGCTAAAATATCAGTCTTTAAAGATAATTTTATAAAGTTTTGACTCAAGAGGACTGAGTATGTATGCACAGATTTTTAACTGAGATTTGTTTCCTTTTTCTGTCACTTTTCTATTATGCTGAACTACAAGATGAAGCTAAATATGTATGAAAAGGAGCAATTTACAGTCAGCAGCTACATTACATACGTTTTCTTAATTGTTGGAGCTAACTAGAGTGTTCTGAGAAAAAAATCAATGAGATACACCAGAAAAATCAAGTTAAAGATTTAGACGACAAACCTTATGTCTATGAGCATTAAAATACATGTAATACCTGAAATACCTGTGTCAGTCACTGTACATGTTTATGTCACATTTAATGTGAGATTGACATTGAAGTCTGTCAGAAAGAAATTAATCAATGTGGTTCTAATGTTTGTTAAAAATGTGATTCCCTCGTAGAAGTTACCACAATAAGAGAGGCGCTGTCTTATAAATCCAGATTCATTTTTAAAAATTAAAAGAGTGGATGAGTGTCTCGGAAGGAACTGTGATAAAACAGACTGATTACTTATTCATACTGATGTGAAAGTTATGACTCACACTGTGTCTCTGGTTTCCAGTATTTAACTGTTATTTTTTTTTTCAAATTTAAACTGACACAAACTGTATTTCTAAATTCATTTCCTGTGCTCTTGTAGACAGACGTTTCATCAAAAACATATTTTCCTTTAGGTTATGATTCAAAGCTGAATGCTTTGCTCTACGGCTGCATAGACACAAAACGGCCTTGTTAAAAAAATTGTTTTCAAATATAATTTTAAAGTTCCAGTACAAGGAAGAAAATAACCATGTCTTCTTGGTGTGGGGCAGTTAAAAAAACAAGTTCAAATTCAATCAACCACAATACATTTGATCAATAATTAGATAAATGTAGAAAACGATGCAGACTCACAAACAGGAAGCCTGTTTCATTGCATCAGGGTGTTGAATTGGCAGCAATCCCACCTCCTAAGCATAATCATGAAAACTGTTTCTCCTGAAGCTCAATTCAATTCAAATTTGAAAATACCTTATTGAACCTGAAGGGAGATGGAGTCACTGTCCTAGATGTGTTTGTTGATAGCAGTAAAGTGCTAGATTTAGCCATGCAGGTGCTCGATTTAGGCCTGTGAAAGAGCTGTGTCTGCACAGCAACCATAAATGTTAACTTGGATCATAGAATCCTAGCGAGACACAGTATTAGCTTTTTCTTCGTTTTGTTTCTGGTCTTTCTGGCTTGTAAGATGGCCTGGTTTCCACTGTCAGCACATGCATTCATCACTGTACAGCAGGGTCAAAGTTGAAATGTGTCTGACTTTGTGTTTGTGTGTGAGTTTGCAAAAAGGTTTGCTTGCAGTTTGCTTGACGTAGCATTAAACTGCTATTGCATGGTGCAAGCCATTGAAAACAATGGGTTTCAAAGCAAAGCAGTGAGCTCCACATATTGAGCCTGAAAGGACAGTAGGAGCTAAGACCATACCATACCAACTTTATTTATGAAGCACTTTATGCACCGGACAGGACCAAAGTGCTGTACACAATTATAAAATACAAGTAAATACAAGTAAAACCTCTCAAATTGTGCCAAAAGCCAAGGAAAAAAGATGAGTCTTAAGAAGGGACTTAAAAACAGCGAGAGAAGAGGCCTATCTTATGCTCAGAGGCAGATCATTCCACAGCTTAGGAGCTGCCACAGAAAAAGCACGGTCTCCTTTGAGCTTGCATCTTGACTTTGGGACCCTCAGAAGCAAGCTAAGACTTGGTCTCCGGAACAAAAAACTAAAATCCCAGCTCAAACATTGACTGTGCATCCAGTTGAAAGCCGTCCTGGAGAGAGGAGCATTTGATGCCCATTTTAGATGTACATCTTGTATCTTAAATTATTTCATGCAAACTCATTATTGATCTACATCAGAACCAAATTAGGTGCAGAATTAGACCGTTTCATCAAAGAGTTTTTAAGGCCATAGCACTTGAAGGTAACTCAAAGCTTTATTGAAATGTTAAAGACTTTAACATAATCAGAAGTGTGTGATATATCCACTTGTCTTTATTTGTTAGTTAATTTAAAGCAGTTTATTTATATAGTGTCAATCCACAGCATATGTCATCTCAAGGCACTTTACATAGGCAATGCAGTCAGAATGATAAGGAAACCAGTCAATTGCATCCAGTCATTTACTTGCAGGACATGCTCCTCATAGTTGAGCTTGCGATGATGATTTTCGCCTGCATCTTGTGGTTGACTCTTCAGCAATCCTTCACACCCAGCATGCATGACATTGGAGAGGAAAAACTCCCTTTTGAAAAGAAGCAACCTCTAGCAGAACCAGGTGCAGCGAGCCCGCCTGCTGCCGAGGAGATAGACGGAGACACACAGAAAGAAGAAGAGATACAAAAAGTAAATGATAACTAGCTCCACATATGAGGAAAGACACAGCCAGGCAGACGAGCTCCGAGCCAATTGTCTTCTCAGAGAATGAGTAACTACAGTAATACCACTTCGTGAATGGCTGCCTGTTTACAGTGACCTCTTGTTTCGTGAAGACATACATTGGTTTTGATTTGATGATGAATAAGGGATGATGAATGACTTGTTATTGAAGATGGAGGCTAAGATGTAGAGCTGGTAACCTAGAACAGCTGACCTGCTGGAAACTACACAACTTTTTAACCGCTAACAGATTCTCACCTCTGATGACAAGCTGCATTTTTTCAAACTAAAAGTAGAGACGCAGCATGTGCACACAGGTACGAGATGGCTGTGCTGTTGTTTATAGCTGTCCCCACAGCAACACATATGACTAGTACTGTAGACAGTTTAGTCTAGACAAGGCAGTGGAAGAGCTGCTATATAAAATATATCCTGATGCTGGATTGAAGATTATTCAATCTCTCACTGGAGGATTTTGTACCAATAAGCCATGGCCCAGGTAGAGGGAAGACACCTCTGACGTCTCTGTCTTAGGAGAGAAATGCAACAGTTCTTGGAGTTGTACTGTCTGGCAGCTCTTCGAGCAATGAGCTCATACTTCTTGGTAACTTGGCTGTGGTTACTCTACTTGGGCATCTTTTCTGATATACTTTTTCCCTCTAAAACGATCCATTGATTCTGCAATCTGTGAAGAATCACAATTTTTAGCAAAGAGCTTTTGTCCTTTACTCTCTTATTTGGTAGACAGTGAAAAGACACCATTCTTATAGGCCAAAATATAAAATTTCTGTGTAAAAAAAACTAACAAAAACCCTTACCCCTAACAAACAATTCACTTTTTGATGCCTTAAAATAATCAAGTTTAAACAATCTAACTGAATGATATAAAAACCTTCTTTTTTTTTTACTGATATATGCCTTAAATCATATGAAATAACTTGTTGTCTGAGCATAAATCTGTATCCGATATTTAAACATGTTACAGGCCATTGTAGTTCTTAATTTAGTTTCAATCTGTGTGTGGCCCACATTTTCTGAGCCAATAAAAAAACTCCAGCCTCCTCTCCCTTCCTCTGAGAGGTTGTCGACCCAGTCAGTGTCTCTGTTGTTCATGACTGACCCAGAGGACCACACAGCTATCAGGCCACCGCGTTGATAATGCCAGACCACCAGAGAACTTGAAGGGAGAGAGGAATAAAATCAGTGAAAGTCAATGAAAACGGGCAACGCAGAGGGTGGTGCAGCTGAGCATATATCAAATCTAGATAGAGTCAAAGGGGGAAACCCAACATGAATCTAGTACCGTAACCACCGTAGTTTCAGGATAGGAGGTGAATGCATAGCACCCTTGCAGGAGAAAAAGTTAGAGTTACTACTAGTAAATGTAGTCCAATGAAAATGTTAATTTTGATTGGAAATATGTATATTAAATAAAAATTGTGTACGTTTAAAGCAATGTAGGTACATATTAAGTAAACAAATACACTACTGATAGTATTTTTCATTCACATTATGAATCACATTCAATTTGTATCTGTGAGAAACTGAGTATGTTTGAGTCGCTGATGAGTCGTAAGCTGCTGCTCTGTGACTGGCTCTAGATGAGTCACAGGTAAAAACCCAGGGTTTGGTGGTCCTTGGCTTTAACTTGGGGCCCCTGTGAGGGGCCTCTGAGCAGGATACAGGAAAGTTGGAATAACTCCTCTGGAATCTGTTTGGATCTTTAATGTAATAAAGATTTTTTCCGGGCAATAACTCGACACCTGACTCACTAAGACGCTACAGAGATTTGATCAAGCTTGCAGTAAACATTTGTTGCCTCAATTTCTGTTTGATTGTAGATTTAAGATAGATTTATCCTGATTTTCATTAATATAAATTTATTTGATAAAATTTAATCGCTTGAATATGAATGTTTAGTCTAGAATTAATTGTGTGTTGTTGTATGTCTTTTTTTGTTTGTTTAATATGTTGTCATTCAATAGATGTCTAAAAAATGTTTTCAGTAAAAATATAGATTTTTTTGATCCCTTTACTAATGTGATTTTAGTTTAACAATAAGCAGGATCATATTCAGTCATGGCAGTTTATCTGACTCTCAAGAGGCAATAAAAGGCATATAATGTCTTAAAATACAGGCATATTTCATGTTAAAGTGCATTAAATAGCTAAAACTGCAAAACATATGAGAATAAAGTTATAGCGCCACAGTAGTTTTCAAATGAAATGAAGAGAAAAAGAGTTTTACAATTACGTTTTTACAAGTGCAACCTGCCCTTTTTAATACTTCCATCTGAGCCTCCAACAATAACGCTGAAGTGGACCAATAAAAAAAATGATCTGGCCTCCCTGCTGTAAGCAGTCCTGGATTCCTGGATTCTATAAGTCTGGCAGTATCTTTAGTATCAGTTAAACCAGAAAGCAAATGGCTAATCACAACTAGGGGTGTACATAATAATCGTTTTGTATCGATGCATCTATCCAACAGCCGACGATCCGATGCATCGAAACGTCCGCAAGAGAATCGATTCATGCTTTTTTTTTCCTCCGGTCTTTTTTTATCCATTTGCTCCTGGGCGTAATTCTCCCTCCCGTGCTGCGGTGGCGCTAAACCTATTTTGCCCTCCTACCTCACTTCCTGGTTATACTCTTACAGCAGTGTGTTGCAGTAAGCTTGACACAGACATTTTTTATTTATGCCCAATATTGAAGCGTGGTCTAGCGAGTTTAGTCCGACGACGGAGGGACATGAGGGCCAAAAAGAGCGGAGATCCAGGTGGATAAAAGGGTCCCATCGTTCTCGCTCTTCTAGCGGGTCAAACTTCACGAGTTGTTTTCCGCAATTTCGTTCATAAAAACAAAACAAGCCGGCCTCCTGTCTGCTGCACTGTCTGCGGTCAGTTAAAATTTGGTAGAGGTGTAGCGGAGCGTCTGTGGAGGGGGTGGGGACGTCTGCAGCTGAGGTATTGCATTGCACTCATTGCACTAATTTTGTGTAGTATTTTTTGATGCAAGGCCTTTCAGAATCTATAACGCAGGGGCAATATTATTTTTCAGTGAATGAGGTTTTAATAGGAATAGGTGGAGTGCAACTTTTCTACTTCTGTTATTTACTGTTGTTTCTAAAAAAAAAAAAAAAAAAAAAAATGCATAAAAATATTACAGCTTTCATTGATTTATTTCAACTTTTAAACATTTTCCAGCCTGTAAGGTGTGAAAAAAAAGAGAGAAAAAAAGAAAAATGAACCAATTAATAGATTCAAATCATATCGTGGTGTATTCTTGAGTATCGGAAATAATCGAATCGTTGGGTCAGGAAATCGATACTGAATCGAATCGCCATGATGGATGTGATTTACACCCCTAATCACAACCAACTCATGATTTGACTAAAAGTTTTTTCATTTTCAAGCCAGGTTAATTTTTTTAATAAAGTTTATAGGTATTTTCTACCACAACAAGTTATTTCAAAAAGGCAAAATCCATGAAGGGGGAATTGTCTTTAATGACACCCAGTATCCATTTTGTTATTCATCAAGAAATAAGACTGCTAATAGCTGTCTATAGTATTAAGTTCAACATGCAGTTACATTTATTACAGGAAGTTTTATTTGTAGATCAATACAAACAGCATGTTTTGATGTCTGTCTTCTTCCTCAGGGGATGTGTGTTTTGTGCATGAAAGGGGTTTGGGCATGGTTACACAAACTTATCCAGACAGGAAGGAAGTAATAAAATAAGATAGCTGATTGGGGAGATAGGTGAACAGGCAGATAAGATGTTATAACTCTTCGGAGGAAACGTAGGTAGTCTTGAGAGGAAGAAAGCATTACGTAAAGATTGTTTTTTTTTACACTTCTTATTAACTGCGAAATCACAAGGTTCTGCGTTAATGACCTTAACATACACAGATATTAAAATCATTATAGCAATCATGTGGCTAACGCTCCTTCTCTTTTTTCCTCTTTTCTCGAATCCTCTGAATCAGCCACTCAAGACTGCAGCTGCCAGCTTCTTAATGGCTTCCAGATCTCCACATCTCTTCCTGCGATCATTCCCCCTCTTTTTCCCCGTCTCTGTGTTTCTCCGCTCCATCTCAGATGAACAGGCGGAAGTGGAAATCCGGCGAGCTCCAGCCAGTGAGTCAACTCACAAACCACCCATTTAAAAACAAAACAACCGAAAGGGTTTTGAAGGAGCATTAGATGTTGTTTTTCATAAATCACTTTGAGGGTTACTGGGGAAATTTAAAACGGAAGGCTTTTAATGAGTGAATAAGTGAAATGTGTGTGCTAATGCGCAGTAAGGAAACATACAGAGAACTGCGGTTGAAGGTGTTTACATTAACTGGATGACTGTTGGTTATTGGGGATGAAAAGGTTTTATAGTTTCAACCAAATGCAGAGTTACAAGCTGATGAAGGTGTGTTGAACAGGAAAAAAGACAGTTATTCAACTATATTACATATAATATATGTAGATGTATAATGATAAATAGTCTGTTAAAAATGTATTTAATTTATGTTGAGCCTGTACGTCCCTGTCTGGTCTGTTCACCTGAACCATCTTTGGACTCCTGCTGCATTCTGCTTCTGATCTGTGCGTTTCTGTCTGAGCTGGTCGCCCGATGCATGGAACATTGAACCTACCTTCATGCTCTGTGGAATCCTGGAACCCTGGATCTGTCTGTTCCTGTTTGGATTGGATCCCCTGATCGGGCTGAGGACTCCTGGATTCCAGAACTTTTCCTGTCTGATCTGTATTCCTGACCTGCATCGGATCCCTGCCTGCTCATTGGAACTGCTGCATCCGTATGCTCTGGATGGCCCAGGGCCGCATCTCATTGGCAGTGCATCGGCTGATCCTCCCTTCCTCAGAGAGGATGGACTGAACTTTCAAACCTGTTAAGTGACTCACACAGACAATGATGTGTCAGATTATTGTGGTCACTTACCTGTGTTTCTCCTTCCAGGGTGTCAGTGATTCTGTTCTGTTATATTTTTGTTTAAATAAATGTTTTGAACTTCCCTACTGACTGTCTCACCTTGTCCATCTGTCCCGTTTTGGACAAATATGTTTGAGGCTCTATCTCTAAGCTATGTTTTTAATTTGGCAAACAAGTCAAAAAAAAGAGGGATCAAATGTGGGGTTCCTCAAGGTGCCCTTCTTGGTTCACTGTTTAATCAATATCCATTTGTTTTCCCAGGTCAGATAATGAAGTTCCACATTATTTTTTACTCCTGTCTTAATATGCTGATGACGAATATTTTTAAGTATGACCTCATGACCGCAGTCCACCATGGGTACCGAGTCAGTGCCGTCATTGAAGTAATGAGTGAAAGGAAAACAATTTCCTCTAATATAATCCTCCCATAAAGAGCAAATTATTGTAGCAGCAATCTGGGCAAACGTACACTGCAGACAAACAAAATAAGGTCCAGCCTAGTCAGGTTAACAATATGATACCCAGGGTGTCTGTGGGAATTTAACTGGGTACTTGCAGCCTTCTCAGAGGACAAGCACACTGCTCTAACCACTAGGCCAAGGCCAACATTCACCAACAAAACTAGCCAACATGAAACTTCTCTCATTTAAAAGTCTAAAAGGATAAAAACATAATTAGTTCTGACTGTAGGTGAATAACAGTGACCAGAAGGCATCAAACTAAAACAGGGGGATAAAATGTGCCTCTGATCTAAGTCTATGATGTGACCAGATTTCTTTGTGACTCAACTCTCCCAGAATGAGGCAAGGTCTCATGGTAGAACGCCAAGGATTAATGTACATTAACAATATTGTTTAAATTGTTTTTTTTTTTTTTTCTCTCACGGACAACTAAACTAACAGATAAAAGAGGGCATGAAGATTTCCAATATATGAGCAATACCAAACTCTTGGAATCCCCCTCAATGACACCAAGCAAATGGAGTTTGCTCAAAACATGTCTCTGCTGCCCTTTTTTAAGCAATGATATCTTTGTTCACATCCTCTGTTTGTCAAACACACTTCCCAATTACTTGTGATTATTGACAATCTGCTCCTCTTCACCATGTATGACACTAGATTTATGCCTATTTCAAAATTATGCTTTTTTTTTTTTGCTTATCTATAAAAAGATCATGCAAAAAGTCCAAAATAAACAAGGTTATAAAGCCGCACTGAAATTGACTTAATGAAGTTAAAGCAAAAAATATGCAAATGAAACTAATAAATCTTCATAAAAGTCCATCATAACATCAGTCTACCTTATCTGACACAATAATGGAAAAACAGGTCTTCTAAAAACTCTTAAACTTTGTAGCTTAGATTCTAATTATAGAATACAATAGAAAATCCCTTTATTGTCCCACAATGGGGAAACTCTGCTGTTTACCGCAGCAAAAACATTATAGGAAAAATGGTCCCACAAATGTGAACCTTAGAAAAATGTATAAGAATAATGTAATAGTGAAGAGTTAAAAAATAAACAAATAAAATACTATACTGTAAAGTCTTTTAACAATATAAAGCTGTGCACCTGCAGAATAAATAACCAATATACAGCTATAGAAATTTTTACTTTAATGGATATTTGAAAATAGCAGCAACATCAGAGATGTGCAAAATGACAGCAGCATGTTATTTAACTAAGGTAGAAACTGTGCAAAATCAGCATAAATGTAACAACTTATTATAATGGTGTCTATGCTGATAAATGGACAAAAAAATCAATCAGGCAGCTGCAGATCATACAAAAAGCTGCAGCTGCAGTACTGGTTAACAGCAAATAAAATGGCTCATCTTACATTAATCTAAAAACCACAGCCTAGCTCCCTCTTTTGAGAAGGTTTTCTGGTATTGGATGGGTGTGATCCATCTCATAATATGAGACGTATGGTAGATACACATAATTTTAGAACAATCTCTCTCCAATATATAACTTATATTAAATACTCTTACACATCCTTTGGGTTAGTGATGCATCAAAAGTATCAGATGTTGATATTGCTATAATAGCTTTTAATTAATATATACCAATATCATCCAAATTGTTGATATCTCCATACATTTTAAAATCAACTCAACTCAACTCAACTCAACTTTATTGTCAAATGTGCTACATGAAACATACAACACAGATGAAATTTCCATCCCCTCAACCCCACGGTGCATAATAAAATATAGGGGGGCAGGGCAGGGAGGGAATTGAGCATCCTCACTGCCTGATGGAAGAAGCTGTCTCTTAGCCTACTGGTTCTGGCCCGGAGACTCTGCAGCCTCCTCCCGGACGGCAGCAAGGTGAAGACATTGTGGGCGGGGTGAGTGGGGTCACCTGCGATCCTGGTGGCTCTGCGGGTGAGGCGGGAGTGATAAATGTCCAATAGAGAGGGGAGGGGGACACCGAGGATCTTCCCAGCTGCTTTCACGGTGCGCTGCAGTGTCTTGCGGCAGGCTGCAGTGCAGGCTCCGTACCACACGGTGATGCTGCTGGTCAAGATGCTCTCGATGGTGCCCTTGTAGAAGGAGTGCAGGATGGGGGACGGGGCTCTTGCTCTCCTCAGTTTCCGCAGGAAGTAGAGTCTCTGTTGGGCTTTCTTTCCCAGGGACGCGGTGTTGGTGTCCCAGGACAGGTCTTGAGAGATGTGGACACCCAGGAACTTGGTGCTGCTCACCTGCTCCACCTCAGCACCATTGATGATCAAGGGAGCGTGCTGGGCAGGCCTTCTCCTGAAGTCCACCACAATCTCCTTTGTCTTCTCTACGTTCAGATGGAGATGGTTGTCCTGGCACCATGTGGCCAGGCGGCTCACCTCACTCCTGTAGTTTGTCTCATTGTTGTTGTTGATGAGACCCACCACAGTTGTGTCGTCTGCGAATTTGACGAAGATGTTGGAGCTGAATGTTGGAGTGCAGTCGTGGGTCAGCAGAGTGAAGAGGAGGGGGCTCAGCACACATCCTTGGGGGGCCCCCGTGTTCAGTGTGATGGTGCTGGAGGTGTTGCTGCCGACCCGAACAGCCTGTGGTCTCCCCGTCAGGAAGTCCAGCAGCCAGTTGCAGAGGGAGGTGTTGAGTCCCAGCTGGACCAGTTTGCCGATGAGCTGCTGGGGGACGATGGTATTGAATGCTGAGCTGAAATCGATAAACAGCATTCTGACATGTGAGTCCCTGGTCTCCAGGTGGGTGAGGAAATGAATGAGGAAATAATATAACACCACTGAATTTGCTTGAAATAGTTAAACAATCCACACTACAGTGCAGTAAAACTGCTTCTGTCACATGTCCTATATAACAAAATAGAAATGAACATTGATTATAATTTCTGTTCCAGTTTTACAGCAGCCAACATTTTACCAAACATTGGCTGCTATTGAAATAGATGTCAATATATCATGGATCCATACTTTGAATAATTTTTCTTATTTTGAACCTTTTCTACCTTGAACTTGATCAAACTTGGCTTTATCAAGTTTCTCCCTTGTCCCTTCTCCATTATGCTCTACAAATAAATTCATATAAAGCTTTTTCATAAGGTTAAATGGAGCTTAGGCAGAAGTTTAACTGAAGAAATGATTACTTACCCTCATCTGCCTCTGACACACCCAATCAGCTTTGAACCACGCCTCCACGGAACCCAATCAGCATCCATAGTTCATCTTAAAAGGTCTCCAATCCACTAGTTAGTCTGCTACCCCAAGCTCAGGCAGTGGTTGCGCTATGTCGGACGACCCTGATTCAGCCCACCTCCAGCCCCTTCTCCACAATCGTAAATAAAGTGTCATTCCTCCCGGACTCTTACTGCGTTCCTTGTCTCATCTCAACCGGTCCGACAGAAGTCTGCTATAATGGGCCTGGTTCTTCCAGAGGTTTCTTCCCAAAGGAGAGTTTTTCCTCTCCACTGTCGCTTCAATGCTTGCTCATCATGGACAGGTTCATGCAGCCTGTGTTTTCCAAGCTGGACTTCCATCTTCCAAATCTGAGTGAAGCTCTAGTATCAACTCATGCAGCCATACAGCTCCAGCACACCATCTTGCCAGCAAGCAGTTATGGAGAGAACCCACTTCATCCATCTCCACTCCACCACCAGGTTCAGGCCTGGGGGAAATATACCTATTCTTTACTCCTGTTTGCGCATATCAAAGCAAAATTCAGAGCTAATGTTTCCTGACGACATCTGAGCACCAAAGACTAACGTAATTTTATCAATAAAATTATTTTTATTGTCTTCTTTCCATGTGTTCCTGTCTAATATAAACAAGTAAAGATAAGTTATACCACAACCATCATCTGTTATTGATTTATTAAATAAATTAAATAGTGTTCAAGGGCAACAAGTTGGTATTAACCTAAATTTAAAGCAACTTTAGATTGAAGACTTTCACTTGTAGACTAGTACAGCATAAGAACTAAACACTTCTTTTCTATTTTTGGTTCTGGGTATGCAAAGTAGACTTGATCATAAGATAAGATATGTTGTCTGGAAAGACTATGAACCTAAAAGTCTGTCATGTATTTTGGAGCAAAGCCATTCAGGGAATTATAAACTAACAGCAGTTTTTTAAAGTTTGTTCTCTGAGATGCAGGAACTTCAAAACTGGGGTCATGTGTTTTACTTTCTTACAGTAGTTTTGTTGAGGATGCAGGCAGCAGCATTCTGGATCAGCTGCAGCTGTTTCATTGACTTTTTAAGCAGAGCTGTGATGATTTTATTGCAGAAGTTAGTTCTACTTAAGTTTAAGATTTCCAGCAGACGTCCTGCAAGTAAGGCTGTGTGCCACCCTTTGATCTCTACTTTGGCCAAAAATTATTACAGTATTTTAAGTGCAATTTGTCTTGAATTGTACTCAATACACAAATAAACCTTCATGACAGCAAAAAGCACATCAATAAATAAAGCCTGACAGAGGATTTGGAGCAAATGCGGCCCTTTGTTCACATCCAAACTATCGGGTAGAACAGGCACGTCTGCTGTGTTTTGATTTATTCATGTACTGACACAACATAAGCAGATCACACCATAAAGCTGCTGAAGGTAGCAGCCTCAGCACTGCTTCATATCAAGTGTTAAATGACATTTTAATGGCAACAAGCATCGTTGTGAAGAAAGCTAGTTTTTACAACTGTTTTGATTAGTCACTGTGAGTCACCAGCGGCAGAGGCAGCAGCATTAAGGCCTCGTGTGTCAAACATCCACACTGGTACAAAGCGCTCAGTGAGACTGAGGTCCATCAATCACTTGAGGTCACTGCGGTCCAGCTGGTTGGACAGTGGATGGCTGCCCTGTTGTTGGACTTTGTTATGCGGTGGTAGGTGACATCATCCTTTGTGGAGCCTGTCATTAAAGAGTTATAAATATCCCCAATGTGTGTTTGAGAGGGACAGATGAAGCAATTGGGAGGAGAGAAGCTTGGACCCCCAGAGCTAAGAGGCCCCTAATAGGAGGTCTGAGGGGGTTATTATGGAGTTCAAAGGGCCCATTGGGGAAAGTACCTGACCACAAATCAGTCAGCAGAGCAGATTGTCATATTGTCACACAAAAGTTGGCATAAAAATAGGAGGGAAAAAGTCAAACTGTAAAGTTGGTGGTTTTTTTAATGAGAATTTAAGCACTTTCCATTATGGTTTGCTCTCTAAAACTGCTGTAAAAGCTCCCACATTTGAGCACTGTCATCACTTTACAAGCATTCGTCAGCATGTTGTCGCGCAAAATGAAGCTGCCAACAGCCAGACTCCTCAAACACATGCACTGACTCACTGCACTCGCTCCCGTACGACCCGATCACTTAAAACAACTGTTTAACGCTGTCACACCTGCAAGAACAAACCTGAGTGGCGAAACGAGGGTGTGAGCAAGCAGAAGTTCAAGTTGTTGCTTGCTTTTTTTTCTTGTTTTGTTGTTAAGGTCTTGTTATCTGCTCTAGTTTCAAAGCAGGCATCTCTAAGCAGCAGGGATGTGGGGGGGCCGCATGTTCGGGTAACAGCCGCGCAGACAGCTGGGACCCTGCCTACAATCAGCAGCGTGGGGACCCTTGTCAATGGGATCATTGAAATCTGATGTCGGGGTATTCAAGCTGATAACATGAGGGGGAGTGCTGGTAGAAAAGAAAAAGTGATGAGTCACTAAACTTCCCAAAATTCCCCATCCTCCCCCACCTTCCTGGTTTACTGGAAATGGAATGCTGTTTTTTTCCCCCTCCTGTCGCAGACGTTCATCTTCTTGACAGGCTGCAGGGTCAAGGCCTGAGTTAATGTTAATGTTTGTCTGAGGGATTGTTTCATCCTTCCCTGTAGGAGCCGATATGCCGAACAGGACTAATTATGTTAGGCAGGCAGTTGAAAGTTTGTTTGCATTGCGGGGGGAGAGGGTGAATTAGTGGGCACTTGCTTGTGCAACAGATGAGCATTTGTTCTGCATCATAACTAAGGCTGTTAGCACAACACTGCTTTATACTGGTCAGGTTGGGATTAGCCAAAAGCCCCATTTGTTCATAGTTAATCTAAATGTGATTATGAGATCAATGAAATTAGTTTTAGGCATTAATTTACCTAATGGGCATTAAAATTGGAAAACTCGTCCCAATAACTTGCAGAATTATTCTTTGTTTTTATGTTTTATGACCAACCAAAAACTTCAGTATATTTATTTTTAACTATCAGTTAGACCAACACAATTAGTGCATAGTTATTATTTTACAAGTGGAAGGATTTTAGGAAGGAAATTAAATTTTGTTTCCCAAATATAAATCTGAAAAGTGAGGTAAGAAAATATTTAAGCCTCTCTCCTCTGCACCCACAAATAAAAAGAAATGAAACCCACTGCCTTTAGAAGCCCAACCTTTTAATAAATAGATTGAACAAAACAAGTTGAATCCCAAAAATGGAGCCTAGGCTGAAGTTCAATTGAAGAAACTCATTACTTACCCTGACCCACCTCCAACACAGGCCAATCAGCTTTGAACAACACCCCCACTAAAGCGAGTCAGCATCCAGAGTTCATCTTAAAACAGTCTCCAAAATCCACATCTCAGTCTGCTACCCAAGCGCAGGCAGTCGTTGCATTATGTCAGACTTTGACTCAGACGACCCTGATTCGACCCACCTCCAACCCCTTCTCCACAATCGCAACTAAAGCTTCATCATAGTACCATTACTCCCGGACTCTTACTTTGTTGCTTTTCAAATCTAAAACCGGTCCGACAGAAGTCCACCATATTGAACCTTTTTCTGCCAGAGGTTTTTTACCAAAGGGGAGTTTTTCTCTCCACTGTTGCTTCATGCTTGCACATCAATGGACAGTTTCATGCAACCTGTGTTTTCCAAGCTGGGCCTCCATCTTCAGGTCCCCTAGTCAAGCACTTGTATCAGCTCAATCCTCTGGATCTCTCCAGCCAGCAGTCATGATCTAACCAGCTTCATCCATCTCCACTCCACCACCAGTTTCAGTCCTGGGGGGAAACATCCCTGTTCTGTACTCCTGTTCATGCATACCAAAGCAAAATTCAATGCTAACGTTTAACGTCGAGGTCTAACTGCCAAAGACTAAAATTCTGAAAAAAATTCTTCTTATTGTTTTTGTTTTTTTCTGTGTGAGTTTTTCAGATTGAGCTGATTTAATTCCTTTTCATGACAGCTCATCTGGAATCCCAATGATGCTAAAGAGATGTAAAACTCAGGATGGGAGAATCTGTCTTTCTATTTCACCTGCAGCCTCCACTGCTGTGATTGGGAGGAAAAGCATGTGCCAATGATCAGATTGGCCTAGTTATACTCTGATGAGCAATAAAGATAAGTGCAGTTTGCACTAATTTTGATTTATTGATGTACATCTGTATATGAACCACAGTTTAAGTATATGAAAGCATAAAAGGCAGACATATGTTGCTATAAGTAGTGTGGGAGACTTGGATCCAGTGACTTGGGATCATGTCTGACCCTAAACTCAATCTACCCTGACAGTCAAAAGTAACCGCATCAGGTCAGGACCCGTAAAACCAACCTGGGCTAAGATCTTTTTTATATAACAGCCCTATACTGACGCAGATCTGGATTATAGGTCTGGAACGAATCTGGGCCACAAGCAGGCCACAGATTCTATAAAGCTACTTCACTACGGCCAGGTGGGACACAGATACTGAGGATTTATTTTATGATTAGGCTTATTTGGCCCAGGCACAGGCCGGTCCAGTAACTGGAGTCACAAAATACAGCCTTGTTCCAGTCGATAAGAATAATAATAATAATGATATAAAAATAACAGTATAATAACAGTTTGTTAGACTTAAACTTAAGTCTAAGTCTAAGTTAGACTTAAGCTGCTTCTTAAGAGACTTATTTTGATGTAAAACAAAACAACATCTACTATGGTTTAAAAAAGGAAAACCTGCAATGATGAAAACTACAAAGGAACCATAATATCAAACCCCCTATACCCCTATTTATGACAGTTTCAGTGTCCTTCACTCAATTAGTCTGAAGCAGTTGGTCAAAGCCAAGGAAAGCAACATGCAATAAAAGGAGGAAACCTCAACAACTTAGCTTGAACTGAACTGTATACAACTATTTTCTGTCACAAATATCTTTTAGTGAGGAGCTTTTAACATAAAACCCATTTAAAAAAAGATTTTACCAAAACCAAAAAAGAACTTCAAAGTGGCTTTAATTTAAGGCAGCTTAATGAGTTAGCTTAAGCACTCATCCCTTGTAAATTTTGTGACTCAAAATGAGGTCAACCATTTGGTTCACCTGGCAGTTAAAGGGTTAAATAAGAAACCTATTATCCACTACAAACCATTATTCCAGCAGTGTGTGGGTACGCTGCCACCACAAAGCCATGGCTCATTGCTTTGCAGACAGTAAACTCAGAATATTTGCTAGTTTCATTAACAACACAGGTACATTTACACACTGAAAAAAACAATGCAATCTTTTTTGGCATTTACTTAATCCTATTTAGTTACTTTAACAGAATTGTTTTATGTCCTACCATGCTAACATGAAAAAATTTTGTTAAATTGTGCAGCAATGTCTGTAACTGTCCATTATCTCTTTTCTAATAAAAGTTAATGCCATTTCCTTAATCTTTGGGATATTCCTGGTATATTTAGGCCATTCCTCAAGCTGCTCAAATTCTTCCAGAGACACAGGTGGAAAAGATATTTCCTCTGGCATTTCAGCAGATGGACCCTGATAGACCCTGGGTTGGATCTTGCTAAAACCTTGTGTACTGGTGTAGGGAATCTGTGGACATTTGCAGGAGAACTAAGGATGTTTTTAATTTAACATTTTAATTGTATTTTTTAAATTTAGTATCAGTATGTGTGCATTAATAAATATGCTTTACCTGCCCTGCTGTTAGGAACTGAACGAGGACTCGAAATCAGTTTAACAACAATAAAGGAAGAAAAAGAGAGAGCATATCTTTACAATTTTTGTTTTACATCAACAGCAATTTGACCAGAGATGTGTTTGCTGCTAAAATTGAACTTTAGTCAGTTTATAAATTTAAAAACTGAAAGGTAGGCCCATTCAAATAAAAAAAAAAAACTGAAAGGTCGGCCCAATCATACAGTCCTGGATCAGATCAGGGCCAATGCTTTTTGTACGTGTTGAGGGGGGCTTGTGATCCCAGCCCAGGATGGTTCTTGTGCAGATCTGAACACTGTCTTTAACTGTTATGTGGATATGACGACACATAAAGAGATGAGGTCTGGATAACGATTTTAGATTTCATAAAATCATGAAAGTCCTAGGGCATGACTTGAACTTTCACATCACTGACCAATGACTGCAACTGGAAGCTAAAATGATGCAGATGTTGCAGACGCTTTAAGCATAAATCAGCTTTACAGTGGAGGAAAAAAGCCCCAAAGAGCGCAACTGACTGCAAATTCTCCCACTTAGAAATATGAGAAAGGTCTGTATCACTTTAATAATAGGTACACGTCAACCGTGACAGACTTTTGAATGGATTTTTAAATAATTATTAGTAAATTATGGTGGATAATAAATTGGTCATCCACCAACAGCAAAGATTTTTGGTCCTTACAGACCAGTAACTTCTTCTTTAAGAAGCTCTACTGTCCTCCATTCATTTGCTGTATTAATGGTACCTGTTTAAACTCGTTTTCTCAACTGAAGACACCTGTCAACAGCTTTAAATAGTCAGAATTCAAACTCAACCATGGTCCAGACCAAAAGACTGTAGGTCTCTGCACCAGGCAGAGAAGTGTGAATCTATACACAATCAGCTTGGTGTGAGTAAATCAACTGTTGGACCAATTGAGAATATACAAGATCATTGATTATCTCCTGGGGGTCCACACATGATCTAATCTCAAGAGTCCCAAAACTACACAGAGGGACCTGATGATTGACCTGCAGAGACCAAAATAACAAAGGCTACCATCAGTAACGCACTACAAACCTAGAGGGAGTCAGATTCTGCATTGCCAGGCATGTCCCCCTTCTGAAGGCAGTACACGTCCAAGCCCGTCCAGAAAGCACATTGATGATCTACGGGATGTTGAGGAGAATATCTTGTGTTCAGACAAAACCAAAATTTTTTTGGCACAAACTGAACTCGTTGTGTTTGGAGGAAGAACAGGGTGTGGAAATGTGATGCTTTGGGGAAGTTTTTCTGCAGTGGGGACAGGTTGACTGATCCGTGTTAACCCTTTATAGGGGCAGGTTACCGTTTTTGATCATTTGCATACCCTTTACAAATGGAGCCCCCCCGTCCCTCAGTGAAGTCTAAAAGCACAAGATCTATATCCAGCCATTTCTGCAAAGATCCTGCTTCATGGCTGTACATCTTATTTTGACATTTCACCAATTAGATGATGATTATTGATATTACCTATCTATTAAATTGGGGAAAAAAGTTAACAAGTGAAGAAAAAAAGGTAAAAAGCTAATTGAAAAGCTAAAAAGTAAAGTTAAAATGTTCATAAGCCTAGTTAACAATTATATTTATTTTTATAAACTAAAAATTTTAAGTCCAGTATCAGCATTAATGCTTCTAAAGTTATGTTGTACCAAATAAATAGTGTTTCTTTCATGAATTTCTTATAGAAGCACTTTTGTTATTTTTTTCTAATATATTCATGCAAGTTGGCTTTGAAAATAATTTTTGCCATCAAATTAAAAAAAACATATTTTTTGAATGTTACAAAGGTAATAAGGTCTTGTCCTGGATTACAATAATACTATTGAAATCTGGATTTTCAAAGTATTTCATTGAGCGCCCTATAAAGGGTTAAGGGAAGAATAAACGAGGCCATGTATTGTGAGATTTAAGCCAAAACCTTCTTCCAAAAAACAATGTAGATATTCTGCCAATTTTAAAATACTAATTTGTGCCATTGCCATGTTTCCATCAAACAAGGAATGCAATTAAAATTGCACGTGATTGTGATGGTTCTTGTGATAAATCTTAAAGAACAACATGCCAGCGGCAGATGTAAACAATTGATATGTTTTTATATTTCATCCATTGTGTACATTGTTACAAACTAAGACAAAAAAAACACCCAGTCTCCTCGTGAATCCAAATATGCTGCGCCACCATCCTCTAACTACTTCTGGTCTTCTTCCACTTTTTACCAGGCAGTAAATTCCAGTTGCAGATCGTATGACCCATGCAATGCGACAAGAGTGTTTCCAATTATGCAAAATGAAAAAAGAATTTTGATATGAATAAAAAAACCACATCATCAAAGCCTAAAGACTTTTTGCCTTAATTTGAAACTGAGTTTCCTTTTAGCAAATGCATTTTTGTCATAATTTGCACAATTTGAGTGTTAATGGAAATGGAGCTAAAGGGAGCATCGAAGGTGGAACATGGCTGGGTCTTTCAGCATGACAGTAATTCCAAACACACCACTCAGACAACGCAGGAGACAATGTATGAGAAGCTCCTTGAAAAGTATTTCAAGGTTCTGGAGAGACCTATCCTGTCTCAATAATTTTAATCCCATAGAAAATATGTAGAAGAAGTTGAAAGTCAGTGTTGCCCAGCAACAGTCACGAAACTTCACTTCTCTAGAGGATATCTGCATGAAGGAAAGAGCCAGCATACCAGGTACTCTGTGAGGAAATCTGAGCTCTGTCAATACCGACAAAGATCATGATACAAAGTATAGAGTTTGCCTTTTGTTTTTATTGACCAAGAACCTATTGTACACAAATAAGCTCTTTAAAAATCCTCCAATATGATTTGCTGGATTTATTTCTCCTCATTTTGTCTCAAAAAAATACAGACCTCTTCACTCTTTGGACCAACAGAGGTCAGGTAAACCCTTTTTAACCCCATCTTATGTTTCAAAACTCTGCATATTCTTCCTTTAAGTAAACTTTTACATTCACACAGAAGCAAGATCAGGACTGGTTCTTAATTGCAAACCAAAAAAAAGTGGCACAAAAGCCATTGTGACTCAGAGAACAGTATGCTTTGCCAGGGGCCGCCCTCAAAAAACAGCCATATCAAAACCCTATGAGATAAAAATAAAAATGTTTGTTTTCACAGATTTCAAGATGACCACTATAGATAACCGTAGAAGTGACGCAAGATTATTTGGATCATACTCAAATTTAAACTTACACAGAAAATGATGAATCAAAGTGTAATACTGTACAGCGACTGTGATTCATGTTAGCTTAGCTAAGTTTGGGTTTTTTTGCTCAGTCATTTTACCAAAAAGCCTGGGAAATATCAGGCTGTGACTAAGGTGTAGACATAAAGACTTTAGATTATAGATAGTTGGAATGGGTTCATTCACACGGTAAAAAATGTCCCTTATTCTAACTTAATAATTATTGTATGTGCATAATAACAGTCTGTGTTTTCAGCATAAAGCTAGACAAAGTCATTGCATTCTAGCTGGCAGACAGAATAGAATAGAATAGAATAGAATAGAATAGAATAGAATAGAATAGAATAGAATAGAATAGAATAGAATAGAATAATTTCTCTCAATGGAGAAATTAATTTGTGACTTCCGCTCTCATAAACAAAGAGGAGGTGCACAAAGGAGGAAATGGTGCATGAATTATAAACAGTGCATCCAGATATATATAGTGGATGGTAAAAAATAGAGGAGAGATTTAAGGTATATAAAACAGTATATGCTGTATCTATATGCAGTATCTTATGTACAGTAAAGTGGTGGCAGATAAAGTGCAGTTTCTGGTTTGTTAAAAAGATAAATGTCATAACTGACGTAACTGAAATAGGTGAAGGGTCTTATAGTACAGGATTATTGCACAGACTACTGTACACGGTATAAAGTAGTTATTGCATGCAGGAGGAGAAATAGGCTTGTGCATGGCCTCAAACACGTTTGATAGACGTTCCCTCTCTGGAGCAGGTACAGGGTTGTGCATGTGCATTTTTCTTTAAGGTGGATCTTTTACTTAAAGGCGGGTCTTTTCAAAAATTCGCAAAAATCCTCCACTATACCTTTAATTTTGGAGTCCTAGTTTTCTGTCATGTTATGAGTTATTAACTCATTATTATTATTTAATTATTGATTCTTATTCACTTTAATTCATGCTTATTAATTATTTAATCACCACTGGATTGTATGACTTAGAAAGCTTTTATTGTGATTGTTTTTTACAGCTTTCAGAACATTTCCATTCCATTTAGTGCAGCAGTGATCAAATGTAAACAGTGTGGGAGTAAAAGCATTGTGCAAAAAATTGAAAAAATAATATGGAAGTTCAGATCATTAATACAGTACTGTTGGTTTGGTGTTGTCAGTGTGATGCAGCATCTGTGACATGATTTAGAGTTTTTTCTACAGTTCAGCTGTCTGATGGTGGTAGGGATGAAGCTGTTTCAGAACCTGCTGGACCTGCATCCAATACTTCGAAGCCTCTATCCAGAGGGCAGCCGGGAGAACAGTCCATGGTGGGGGTGTGAGGGGTCACTGATGATGTTACGGGCTTGGGACACACGGCGCTGGGATGAAATGTCTTTAATGGAGGGAAGAGGAGCCCTGATGATCTTCTCTGCTGTTCTCACCACTCTCCTCACCTTCTTCCAGTCCGAGGCGCTGCAGCCACCACAGTTGAGTTGTTGATGAGCAGTCTTCAATTCCTTGACTTCATTTCCCGAAGTTAAAGATGATCTCCTTCGTCTTCTCCTCATTCAGGATCAGGCTGTTATCCCTGCACCAGTCCACCAGCTTCTCCACCTCCTCTTTGTAGTCGTTGTCATCCCTGATGAGGCCCACCACCGTAGTGTCGTCTACAAACTCCACAATGTGATTAGTGGTGAACCTGGAGGCGCAGTCGTGTGTCATAAGGGTAAACAGCAGGGGGCTCAGGACGCAGCCCTGAGGGGAGCCTGTTCTTACTGTAGGGTGTTTTTTTCTTTCATGTCTTTTTTTCTATGTTAGTCTGTTTAAATAATTTCCTTCTGAAATGTGCTAAAGTTGTAGCCGTTCTAAATGTCCCCACTTTCCTCAATGGGCCCTTGGCTGTTCCTTGGCTGGTTCTTGACTGGTCCTTGGCTGCTCCTTGGCTGGTCCTTGGCTGGTCCTTGGCTGGTCCCCTACAGAAAATATTCTTTCTGTCATGATTTGTGAACATTAAGATCTAAAGAGAAGCCTGTTCTCCTGATCAGACTCTGTAATTCAGTGAAAGAGTGGAGCTAGAGTAAAAAATTATTCATGTCCAGGAGAAGGAGGGGTTCACTACTGTTGCTGGAAGTTGGCTGCCATTCGGCTGGCGTTTGACTGGGAAGGGCCATTTTTAATGGCTGCTGCTGTATATATGTAGAGCTTGCTTTGCCTAATATGCTCTGTATATATTTATGATAACCATTTAGTTAACAATATTTAGCCATAAGAGCCCGAAATCAGTAAACACTTCAGATCTCTATTAAACTTCATTGAACTCCTCTTTAAAAATTCAGATTTTTACATTCAGATTAATCAGCTCTTTAATGAAAAATCCCAGTTCTTAGTGCTTTCTTTGCATGAATTTAACTGGTTTGAGTTGGTCATGGATACTTTTAAAGACAGGTGTTTTTTTATACAGTTAGTTTATTGACGAATAATATCTAAAACACATCCAGTCGTCTATTGAATTGATAAATGGAAGTTATTTATGTTTTAAATTACAAAAATTCTGCTGAAGTGAGGCTGTGTGTGTAGCAGCAGAAGACACGCGTGTAAACATCAAATGTAAACAGAGACTTCCGATAAAGCACTGTGGTCAGGCTGACCTAAGGTTAGTGCTAATAATAGGATGGATTCAAAACTCATATTCAGTAACTTCATAAGAAAAATCTCTTTTTTTAACTTTGATGCAGAGTTGATCTAGAATTTTTAAATCTAACATGAACTTTTTGGCCATCTTTATCTTGTGATGCCTTTATGACCTCTCATTAATATTGAGCCATCTGTTCAAGTTCAGGTGTTCATGAAGTCAGTAGTTTGTGATGTTTTTTTTATCACTTACAGCTGCTGCATGTGATGTTGTAATAACATGAAACACCCTGTCAGCCTGTTAGTCATGTTGAACAGAAGTTCAATCCAAGGGCACACAGTATCTAGTAGAAGTTTTCCATCCCTTTAACCTTTTCTCATTTAATAATTGTCTGAATTTATACCACCTTTCTGATATATTTGTTTGGGATTATGTCTGATAAAGTAAAACATAATCAGAAAGTAGAACAAAAGAATAATGTTTTATTTACAGCTAAAAAAGCGTTTTCTAAAATAGTTTGTAGAGCTATCAATTACGGTGGTTGAGGGGTGTAAATGGCATGGGAAAACATGGTTTGACAGCAACTTCAAAACGTCCTCAAAACTCAGAGTATGAGGATCAGTAAACTTTGAGGACCAGTAAGTTTGAGACCAGTAAACTCAAATGTTAGACTAGAAAATATAGCAATGAGACTAACACAAAAACACATGAATTGGATAAAAGGCTGCATGTAGTACAAACAGCTGCAATGTAGCTGATATCACAGAAAACAGAGAGCTGCAAAGTAGAAACATGCAGCAAACACAAAAGCAACTCCTGTCCTTTCTCCAGAAATCTATCCCCTCACCATGATGCCACTACTACCATGCCTCACCATAAGGATGGTGTGAGAAGACTTCAATTTTTTGCTCAGTTATTCTTCTTTTTCTTCATATACCTGTCATTGTGTTACTCATGACACAAATTTACTCTAGATTTGAAATGATGCTTTTTGTTCCACCAAACCTTGTTAAAGATGCCAAACTCCATGCACAGATCGACTTGTACAGCCCAGAAGGGTTTGGTTTGTAATGAGAAGTTGTCAAATAATAAAACAATAATTTGAAAAGGCATTTCCAAGGAAGGCATGCTAAATATGCAGCCAGCCAAAAAGTTGGGAGTGAGGGAAAAAGTGTGATTGCAGAACTTCTGGATAAATTACAGGAGCACAAAGATGGATTGAAGAAGTGGATTGCATCTCCAAACAATGCTGAAAGTTTGGTTGCAATCATGGAAAACCGTTCACAGATTGAACAGGGAGCGCTCTTATGCAGGTATATGAATTTTCGTAATTTTTTTTCCCCAAATCCTCAAAATAATAATAACACCAAGGAACGCTGGTGATGTGGATGTGATATTTCGAGGTTTGAGAGCAACGCTCTGATAGATGTTAGTTCCTGCTTGGTTCCTCATGACTCAATCAACTCCTCCCAATAGAAACGCGTCAAACATAGAAACATTCATTTATTGTGTTTCTATAATTTCATTATTGCAACACAACCTAATAAATACAAACTGCAAGCTGAAGGCCAGTGAAGCGGTGAACTCCACGCAGTGAGAGTGTTCACTGCTCCTCCCTCATCTCGTGCTTCTATGGAATTTAAACTTAAAGCACTGAATATTGTACAGCAGAATAATCAAATGATGTGACATTTGCTCCAGGATAAACATTTTAAGGCTTATATAAGACTTTTACATTTCTGTGTCTCCAGACAGATTTTTCTTTTTGGTCTAATATGGCTCTTTTAATATTTTGGGTTGTCGAACCCTGGTCTAAAACATGCAGGGCAGTGTGCCCTGAGGACACGGGTTGAAAAATGTTTTAGAGTACATGCATGTACTCTGGGAGCACTGGATGTATATAAAAATCTGAAAAACAATCTACATTTGCATTGAAGAAATTTAGGGTATAAATATCAAGACTTTGGTAAAAAGATTGTTTTGCTAAAACAAACTGTTGTTAAATCAGCATGATATCTGACTTTAGTCCACAGATACACCTGAAAAAAATTTGTAATAAGGAGGGGGGTCATTTGTTTCCATTTGGGGCTGCATGATTAATTACATAGCTAGATTAAAGACACTACAGGACAAATGAAATGTCCACTTTTGACAACTGACTTTTGATTACATTTTCTTTTCCCCCTTGCTTCATCTCAACCCATTGAAAATTTTACTTCTCAGTTTTATTTTGTGGTGATTTCTATTTACTTATTTATGTTATTCTTACTACTCTCTCTTTTTTACAATTGTCTATATACTTTTTTATTCACATGTTTGTGTACGGTAAGAAGGAAGGATGTGGGTTATTACTGATCTGTAACATAATCTTGTAGGATTGGGGAGGGCTGGCGAAGGGAGGGAATGAGTGGTTGTTTTTGTAAAAACTTTTCATTGTTTGTACTTGACCTTGTCACGTGAATAAAAACATGAATAAAAATAAATAAATAAAAAGGAAGGGGATCTTCTGGCACTTTGCGTTTAAGGAGAGCTCCTGCAGCCACTATGCTGGGAGGGGTTACAAGTTGACCCTGAAAAGAAATGAGTTGAAAGGTCATGAGAGTTACCGTTTCAACAAGACTCTAATCCTGCATGACAACTCCATTTTCAAGCACCTCTCAAACATGACCTTTACCCACTCTCCTGTAATTATCTCTCAAACCACAGCTGCTATCGCTCTTTGTAGCAACAACGTGTGACAACTTCATACCATTTTACTGTGTTTACCTTACGATACCATCTCCACTTCAAAAGACTCCTAAGAGAACTCCTCTTAGCCCCTCAATCACCGACTGATCCTGCAGAGATCAGAGACGCCGAGGACTCAACAAGTTCAAGTTCACGTTGGATGATGGATCTTTAAGAAATGAGACAACGTGTGGGGTCAGCAGCTTTCTCTTATGTAGTCATCAGCTCTCTGTCTTTGAGGTTTGATTGTTTGATGGCAGTTGGTCCATCCTAACAGCCTCATTCTCTTTGAGTGGTTGTCTAAAGGGATCAGACTTCACTGAAGGGTTCTCTAAAACTTTGTGCTGATTGTGCAGATCTGGGGAGCAGCAAATTAAGAGAGAGGTGTATTCGGGCATGCGCTGTATGGTTGGTTTGATTCCATGCAAATGACCACATGCTTGCATTTCCTAACTAAACCTCTGATGCTTGAAGCGTGACGAAAAAATTTTAATTCTGATGAAGGGTTTAGTCATTCCTTATTTCCTACTTAGTCAACCAGTTGAATAAAAAAAGCTTTCTAACATAAATACTGATAGACAATATATTAACTGCATCATAACAACAGAGGAAACAGCGTCAAAGAAAATCTGCCTTTATTTCCAAATTCTTTGCAGTGAGAATCGAACTTCTGCAGACAGATTACTAAAGTGAGTAATGTCTAGAGCACTTGGTAAAAATTGGTTTAATAAGTTAGAAATGGTTGTAATAATTTGTACATTTAAAAAAATATTTTTCCTTTTGAACCACAAGGTCATGGAAGGAAAGAGGAAATGTAATTTGGTTTGCAAAATTATATTTCATTTTCACGTAGGTGAGACTCAGATCTTTTTTTTTCTGCAGTTTAGGCATATTTTAATGATGAATAATATCTGAAAATGAGTTTAAGCATTGATTTTAAATTAGATAGGTTATGCAATTGTTTCCTATCATACAGATTATTGTAAAGTTGTAAAATTTTAATGTATTTCCTTAAAATATGTCTTTACTTAATGACTCAGAAATATGACAAAAATGACATCTTTTCAAAGTTTTTAAAAATAATCATCTGAAAAGGATGGCATGTATTTGTAACCAGCAACTCTGAATGAATTATTTGCAGCTTTTTTTAGAGCACATCTTTTGCAGCTTTTCATTGATTTCTTTTCTTATTTTTTTATTTAGAACAACACTATCTCTCAAATTAGGTGGAGGGCATCTATGAACAATGCTCTTTTTTTGCATGTCATGCTCAGTAAAATGTAGGTCTGACCTTTGAGTTGAAAGTCTGAGACATAAATATGCTTTATCTAAACCAGAAATTCACAGATTTTATTGTTTATGTAATTTTTATGTTCATGTACACAAAATTTCATGATTGGATTTATTGGATTTTGGATTTATGTATTTGGATTTATCCAGGTGTAGCTGAAATGCACGATTAAATGATGATAATCCTATTTAAATGATGAATTAAATACTTAAATATCATTGAGAAAAGATTTATTCATTTAAAAGAATGAATGTAATTTCATCACTTTATATTTACATAAGTAATGGTATGTAAGGCTTAAGGTTAGGGTTAGTATTTTGCATTCTTTTGGGGGGGGTCACAACCTGAAATGTTTGGCCTCCACTTCAGCCTCAATTTTCATACATCTTCTAACAGATTTTCTTTAAGAATAGACTTGAATTTAGCTTCATACATGGTCATATAGACACTACACCAGCTCATCTGTGTTAAATGAAGAGGATTAACCTCACGACATAATGCAGCCACCACCATGTTTCACCAGGGGAAGTTCTGCATGATCAACCTTTATGGTTTTTCAGCACAATTTGTGTTGTGCACAGAAGCCAGAATTTGAATTCTGGGTTCATCTAATGCAAGTGCCTTTACTCACATGTTTGTTGTGTCATCTATGTGGCTTGTGGAAAAATGCTCAATCAGTTTTGTGGAGAATATAATGCAAACCAATCCATTACACCATTACACCCTTTGGGTTGAAATTTGATAAAAAATGTAAAATGTTGAGTCATGAATACTTTTGTAAGTGCCGTATGTGTCTCTGTATAATGCTGAGTCTGTCTAACTGAAGATATTTTGATGTGAACGAGGCTGGACAAAAGCCTCCCTTCACCTCTGTTTCCCATCACCCAGTCCTCCCCCATCCCTCCCTCTCAGCAGCAATGAGGTTATCAGTAGCTAACAGTGAGGCCAGATGTAGGAGTGTTGATTGCGGTGGACAGGTCCAGTAAACAGTTCCCACATGATGCTGAGTCGAGTTAACTGTCAGTCGGCGTAAAGGGTCAGGGCTTCACTCGAGCCACACTGGTTGACAGCCCACACTGTGCCCTCAAAAGCCTGGCTGTGTAATTAAGGCCGTTAGGGATGGGCATCAATTAAAATGGGCTGGCTAGAGAGCATTGGGTGAGGGAATAAAACGCCTATGTGCAGATTGTGTGCACACTTGAGGGATAAGTTAGTTGTGCAAGGGTGAAGGTGTGGTTGGCATTTACAGCACGTGTTACTTAGCACCTGGACTCACACCCATCAAACGGTCAAGAAATCATGCTAGGATAGGCAATGTGGTACGAGCATGCTGACTGAAACTATCACTCCACCAGTGTAAAATATGTTTATAGGAATCTCGTATAAATGGTATTTAAGTGCTAAAAAAAAACAGGTTATTTTCCTGATTCCAGTTTGATTTGTTTTCATAAATCCTTATATAATATTTTGATTATACAATATTTTTATGATCTGAGTTTAAATGTGACTGATCTTTTCTTGCTATAGGTCAGTTAGGTTTGTCAAAAATACAAGTACCAGTATATAGACAGGAATTATAGTTACATTTACTTCATTAAATGGTAGAGAAAAATGTACCTTATTGAGAAGTATTCCTATACGATACTTTTTACTTTTACTGAAGTAGTTTTAATTGTAAGAATGTAAGTGTGCTGCTACTCTTACCTGAGTACATTTTCTGTTTACTCTACACACCACAAGTAATGTGAAAATCAGGTTAAAAAGCAGTAAACGCTACGCATTGTCGCTTGAAGTTTCTCATCCTTTACTTATATATGCATTTCCTATTGGTTACCTAAAGATTTAAATTAAATGCAGGTTTATTTCAGAGAAATTGATGCTGCACAAATCTGTTATGTTGTTATTAAGTTAATTGGGTTTTTTATTTAATTTCTTACTTTGAAATACCAACGTTTGCACATAACTGTCTGATAACAATATCTTAAACATTAAATCAGGTGTTATGAGCAAACCATTACTCTTATTTGAGTAAAGATTTGGGGTACTTTGCCCACCTTTGGGTACATCATGACTATGGATTGTGTGAAACGGTTAAATTTTGGCCTCTTCCCTCCACAGAGAGTCCAGATTGTTGACTACCTTTCTCAGGTAAATGTTCCTCTAAAGGCTGATTTATACTCAGAAACCAGGTCGCCTGCATGTGTGTTGCAGAGAATGCTAATAAGCCCCCGCCCATACCGCAGAAACTCTAGTGCACCTCTCCAAACTGTCCGCAGACAGTGCCGCAAACAGGAGGCCTCTGATTGGTCGAATCTACATCCGCTCTACACTATGCGTATTTTCTGTTTGGTACCTTACCGGCTTGTTTTGTTTGTATGACCGCCATTGTGGAAAACAACTCATGAAGATGGACCAGCTAGAAGAGCGAGGCGCGTGAGAATGCTGGGGCCCTTTTTCCACCTGTCGTTGTTTTGGTTCTGTTCAAGTTTTATCTCTGACTTTTCGCTGGTCTTATTTCCATTCTTGTGTTCTAGTTATTTTTGATTGTATTTGAGTTCTTAGATATTTCTTGTTTGCTCTTTCGTGTCAGTCTCCTTTTCCCTAGCTCCCTTCTTGCCTCCCCTGTTCACACCTGCTCCCAATCTGCTAATTAGCCTGGCCTTGTTTCTCTCTCCCATATAGTCTCCTCCTATTCAGTCACTCTTTGCTGGTTTATTGTCACTTCATTGGCCCCTTCTTGTGAGTATTCCTGGTTCTCAGTTTTTGTGGATTTTGTGGAGTTATGTTTTGGAATTTTGCTTCTGTTGAACTTTTGGTTAATTAAAACTTGAAGAAACCACATCAGCCTTTGTGTCTGCATTTGGGTCCTGTCAAACCTCCACCGTGACACCATCTGGATCCCTGCTCTTCTTCGGCCTCATGTCCCTCCGTTGTCGCACAAACTTGCCCCTACTTCTCCACCGCCTCAGCTGTATCTAGACCCACAGCTAGTTGGTGATTGTACCTCTGTGATTGTGGTGTGGAATAACATAGCACAGATTGTGCTTCAAATTTGGGCATAAATCAAAAATATGTGCGACAAGCTTACTGCGACACACTGCTGCGGGGAGTATAGCCAGCCCTTAAGGCGACGTTCCTTCAACCTTCAACCTCTCCAGGCAGCCGCAGTCTTTCCTTCAGACCTAAACATCTGTCTGGATTGGTCATGCTGTAACTACTTTTTGCTATCAAGGATGAATAAACTAAACATATCATCAACCCCAAAACATTGACTTCTTCTATATAAGCCATCTTGTAACTAACTGAATTCCCATTTGCCCAAGCTTGAACTTCCTGTCTGATGTTTTTGAAATTTTTGTTTTAATTAGCTCAGGCTGCTTTATTTTATGAACTCTCCAATCCCTCCAGTAGCAAAAAACAACACATTCAATAGCACACTGTTTCTTACCATATGTTAATGATGAAAAGTGGTACTAAGGCTAACATGCTTCACCTTTTTCTTCCGCATTTATTACTTTAGTTCTAAGGTCCCTTTGCGGGAATAAGTCTGCATCTGCCAAACTGCAAACCCATTTCTCTTGCCTCTCTATGGTTCAACCTCCATTCCTCCAGTTTTGGTCTCTAGGGGAGAGACATCTCCAACATCTACCTGAGCCTCAAAGAACTATATTCCTTCATGTCAATAAAACTTTCTAATTGCTGCCTTTTCTCTGTATGAGTCTCTCCAGGTCAGAATGCCAATGAGGATATTTGACATCCAAACTTAGCCAAGTTTGTTTGCAAGCATTGATAACTTGCTGAAGTGACCTTGGTATAATAAAGCAGGTAAAAAACATTCAGGACACATCTGTAATCAGGCTTTTTATGGGACTGAGTAAAGGCTTCTTCCTTGCAGAGTGGCCTTTCAGCCCATGTGGGTACAAGAGTTGGTTTACTATGGATAATTACACTCTCTTACATAGATTTAATCAGCATTTAAGAATCGTACCTGAATTTAAGGCAGACTTTTGAAAGTCCACAAAGTTTTCCTGATATTCTTCCCGATTTGTTTGGATATTTTTGTGTAAATAAACCTTTTAGAAGCTTGCAAAGACATTCAAAACCTAGACCTCTGAGTTGAAAGGCAGTAATGTAAAAAAAAATCTGTGTTATTACTTTAAAGTTAAGGCAATGCCTAAATAAGGGGGTGAATTAGAAATTGTTTTAAGTGACCTTAAACAGGAAAAGGGAACATTAAAAAGATTAGGTGTCTCGCTATGCAGTGGATGTGAACATATGGTTTCATCTGCATTCCTTGACAGTTCAATATGCCAGTTAGGCCTGAATAAATAATGTATTAACATCTCTCTTCATTTCTGTCTTTGATTGCCGGCTTTACTGGGAAAACAGGACCTCCTGCAAGCCTAGACTTGCAAAACACACACCCTGCCATATTCAGTCCTGCCAACAACTTCCAGACCAGGCCACAGTGTTCTGCACACTCAGCGTGCATTCAGGACACAGCATACTTTAAAAATGGGTGTTGTCACTGTGCTTTGAAAAAAAAGTATGCAAGGTGGAGGTTATATCGACCTGGCTTGCTGCACACTCGGCTATTGTTCCACTTGATGGTGGGTGTGTGAGGTGCGTTTGTGAACATGCACTGGGAGGAGCAGGCTTAAGCGTGTTCCTCTAACTGGTTATTAGCAGTCAGCTGTAATTATTGGATTCATAACCACTAAATGACACTGTGTCCGAGAGCCTTTTAGCCTCTCTTTAAGAGGTTATATCAGCAGGTGTTGTCTAATACATACCTGACGACAGTCATGAAGGTATGAGCTGCCTTTGTGGTTTTAAGATAAACAAACATATACTTGCACGCATCAAAGTGACTTTTAAAAGTGAAAAACAAAAGGTATTGTCTGCTCATTATGTTAGTTGTACAAAAATGTCTCTAATTTAGTTGTACCAAATACAGCTGCTATCCGATGTTACAAAAGATTTTTTTCTTTTTTGCTGTTACCATACATATATAAACCATATATTAGTAGCAGGAGGACATGCTAACTGCCCCACTATTAGGTCAGCAATGTCTCTTCTCAGGCCTATATTCAGTCTCCAAGGTAACCAACTGGTGGCAGTTTCCACTAGACCCATCATTTTGTTGTCTGGACAAAGGTTAGACATTGTGTCGTGTTGGATTCAGGAGAGCTGCTCAGGAGATGATAATAGCAAAAAAAGATGAAAAATCATGCCTCCTTTTCCTGCATTTCATCCCATTTGGGTTATTTTTCATTGTAGCCAAAGGAAAAAATTGAGATTTTTTACCTATTCGATTATGTTTAGTTCAAATTCTAATGCTAACTGGGGGCATAATTTATTTATACAATGTATGAATACAGGAGGGTAACTATTAAAGGAGCAAAGTCACGTAACATGGCTGTACTAAAATGTCAAAAAACATTTCATCCTGATAAACGTCAGTTATATACACCAAGTGAATCCTCCACAGAGCATCAAGGAAAAAGCAAATTACTATCTAACAGGAATGGGGAAAAGGCATTGGAGTATGAACAAGTCAATACATTTACAACTATTTAAAGGCGTTTGACTGTAGAGACTAAGACTAGCATTGCCAATGCTAGAGCCAGTATAAATGAGGACGCTTTTAAACCATTCATCAACTCTGCAGTGAAATCGCAATTCCCCAGCAGCTTTTGCTCCCATTTTAGTGAATACCAATGTCTATACTTTACTCCAAACATGAGTGTTATCCAACTTGGAATAACTTTTTTGTTGTTGTTTGTCACGTCTTGGTTGAGGTTTGAAGGACCCAAATGCAGAGGCTGAGAGGCTGATGTGAATACAGCTAGTTTTAATGAAAAAATGGTTAACAAAGGCAGTTCAAAAATCCAACTAAAATGTAACAGACCAGAACCATGGCGACATCAAGGGAAAACACATAGAAGGAGCCAGGGAGAGACGAGGGGAGACGATTGCAGCAATGACAGGACCAGCAACAACAGAGGAACCAACAAAGAGTGAGAGCAGAGGGAGAACATAAATAGCTGACAGAGACAAAGGGAGGGCTAACGAGCTGACAAGGAGCAGGTGTGAGGAGACAACGAGGGAGCCAAGGGGAAAGGAACACACACACACAAGAGGGCAACACAGGACAACAAAAAAACATGAGAACTAACATAAATCTAGAAATGACAACAAACTAGGAATTAAACCAATAAAACTAGAAAACAAGGAGCAAAGTAAAGCACAACATAACCAAAACCATGACATTGTTGTTTTGTATTTATCAAAATACATAAAGCAATCTCTGTACCTAAGCTTCTTTGGTATGCTTCGCACAATAAATAACTATTTACTAAATACAAGTTCACTGTGTGAGTGTGACAAATTGTATTCAATTAAATTCAGCTTATTTACATAGCTCTAGTTCCCAATGTATTTAAACTCAAGGAACTTTGCAGAGACAATTCAATCGAGTCATACAGTCAGACTGGTTAAAAGTTCTCCCTGGAAACCCAGCTGATTACCTTCAGCTATTCACCTGCAGGAGTCGCTCACACCGAACATGCATGCAGCAACGGTGGAGAGGAAAAACTCCCTTTTAACAGGAAGAAACCAGCAGCAGAACCAGGCTAAATGCAACGGCCATCTGCCAAGGCCAACTGGGGTTTAAGGAGACAGAGGCAGACACACAAAGGAACATAGAAGCACTGATCCATAATATGATAGAAAAGGCAACAGTAAACGACTTCCAGATGGGGTCCAGTCAAAGAAAGTGAGCCGGTTTTTGTGTCTAAAGAGATGAAAATAGGCACATAGTTTGTCACAATAAATGCTGAGCCATTGCTATGTCTAGGAGAGAAACAGGACGGGAAAAAGCAGAGAGATCATAAAGTTAGCATTTTAATGAATAAATACTGCAGAATTGGATAATCAAATAGGAATGATGAAAAATGGTTGTTACGTCCTCTAGCAGCCCAAGCCTATAGCAGCATAACTATAGATAGTTCAGGATACCCTGAGTCATTTGAAACAACTTCAAAGCATGCAGTGTATGGTTTAATGTCAAGAACTATTGTTCCTTACCAGCTGAAGAGGAAAACACCTCCTGTTAAAACAGCACCAAAAAATAATTTCCTACTCTGAATAATGTGTGCAATCTATCTTTATAACTAGCTATATTTTCTATTACTCTTTTTCTTTTCTTTTCTTGAATACATGAATGTGTAATGGGTTAAATGCTTGCATTCCTCCAACTGAATTGGAGCATTGCATGGTGGTGAACACCAAGTTACAGAAATTAAGTAGCAATTTGGGATTTTTGTATCACTGCTGGCGTGCAAACCCCTCACACCCTTTTCAATGCATCAATTATAAACCTTTCTTTCTTTGTCGGAATCATATAACTATATTTATTGTAGTAAGCAAAATGAAGAGTTTAAGAACCTATTTGTGTAATTTGTGAAAAGCAGGTTTAAAATATCCCCAGGTGGGGAAATATGGGACACACTGTCAAAATGAAATTTCAAATAACAAACAGGAACAAAATATTCAGAACTTCATAGATACAACATGGTTTAGAGGCAAAATGCCAGCACCTTGTGTATGTAGGTGTAACTGTAAACTATCATATCTGTTATCCAATGAACAAACATTAGTGGCAGGAGGCATCAGTTAAGACAAACTCAGCCTACTGCATTCCTTGCAACTTTGCATATCCAGTTTAATCAGTCCCAACTCCACAACAAGCTATCCACAATCCTCCATACATTTAGCCAAAGAAATAACAAACCTAGAAAGCAATTTATTTCTCCATGTAATACCACCTTAGATGTGCACCCACCGCTTTAACAGTTAAAAGCTTCTTCTAAAAGGATAAACACGCTGAAATTTGTGGCTTCCTAATTCAACTCCAGATGACACATCCATGACGTGCTGTTTGCTTCTAAATGTCTTGACAGCTCCTGCAATTTAAGTCAATCACTTGCTGAAAAATACAAAAGTCTAAACTAATGTTGAACTTTAAGAGCGTTTCTGAAAAACTACTGACAAGAAGTTTTTAACCTGCCAAAATTCTACCCCGAAATTATAACAACCTTTTAATGTGGCTGTATTTTAAAGGTAAAGGTTGAGTTGGACACAATTGCCAGGATCTACAGAGAATTGGTGCCGTTTTCGTTAAGCCTGTCTTTGTTCAAACAGTCACCTCATTTAAGAATATGAGACGTAAAGGAGGGTCAAAAGAATTATTCCCACAGCGTCACAGTTCTACATATTAATAGAGATGTCTCATTTAATTCTGTCTTTCACAGATTAAAGTTGTTCTCTAACAAGCTAACTTGTTGAAAGGGAATGTCCTAAGTTTGCTAGTTGTTCTTGCTGGTCAGGATTATACCTCTTTAAGATGATGTTATGAAGTTGAATAGTGATGAGAAATGCTCAATTTCCCAAATATTTCAATTAAAGGTAGATTTTTCCCCAATGATCAATGCATTTATTAAGTCTCTAATCTATGTTTGAACCATAAAATGTTACAGATTATGAAAACTGATCAAAGGCCAAAATAACACACCCTCTCAAGTATCTGTATTATCAAACTATTCGTTTTTTATAAACTATATTAATCAAAGTAGATAGGAAATGTAAAATAATTTAACTTACAGGTTTTCTAAGCATGTACAAAACAAGATAAGAAAAGTGCCCTAGCTTTGAACTATTGGCAAAAGATTGTTGGTCTGTGTACATGTACTGTAACACATGGCTCCGTTTTGTACTTTAAAAAGTCAGCAACAAAGCAACTCCGTTAAAAGGTACAAAATAGCAGAGAGAGCACAATGACCAGCTTTTCAGTACAGTTAGTGTTTATAAAAATTTTGGAAGACTTTTCAAAGATTCCAAAGTTTCCAAAGATCTATGGACAGTAAGGCATCCTTACCTATCCTTTTTTATCAGTTCAATCAATGCAGAGTCACCGGAATGGGCTTGATTAATAAGCAAAAGGCAATTTATACCCTGAATAGAATCCCAGTCTGTCACAGTGCAACACAACTATCCATGCAAACAATCACATTTAGGGAGAACCATAGAATGACCCTTAAAATAACATATGAATGGTCTGTTCAAGGAAACTGGAGAATCACAGATGCATGCATGGAAAGACCATCCAAAATTCAAATGACGGTGCTCTTGTTTTAATTCCATTTTTTCACAATATCATCGTATCGATGGCACTAAACTACTGCATCACCTTTTAACCAACTGAAATATCTAACTAAAGAGAGAGCTTTGATGAGGTAGTTTATTAGTCATTTTGAAATTCTTATATTTCTTATATTTTGTAAAACTGCAAAAGAAACACTACTTTTGCATCCAAGAGTCATGATCTGTATCTTGGCTGTACTGCCTTGTAAACAGACAAATAAGAAGGGCTGAGGTAGTTAGAAAATCAAGGCCATGACTCGAGTCGTTGCTGAAATACTGGTATATCTCTTGTGTGCATATCCTCTTCCATGTTGTTTTCAGAGTTACTGTTTAAAAAAAATATATTCAATTTTATTGTATTTGCTCCATCCATCCATTCATTTTCTTCCACTTTATATGGGGCAAGGTCGCGGAGGCAGCATTCTAAGCAGAGATGCCCAGACTTCCTGATCCACACACACTTCCTCCAGCTGCTCTGGGGGGGATCCCAAGGCGACACCAGGCCAGCTCAGAGACATAGTCCCTCCAGTGTGTTCTGGTCCTTCCACGAGGCCTCCTCCCAATGGGACATGCCTGGAACACCTCCCGAGGGAGGCAACCAGGAGGCATCCGAAACAGATGCCCGAGCCACCTCAGCTGGCTCCTTTCAACGTGGAGGAGCAACGACTCTACTCAGAGCTACTCCCAGGTAACTGAGCTCCTCACCCGTTCTTAAAGTTTCCTGCAAAGGAAACTCATTTAGGCCGCTTGTATTCGTCATCTTGTCCTTTCGGTCATTACTCAAATCTCATGACCATAGGTGATCGTAGATTGATCGGTAAATCGAGAGCTGTGCCCCCGGACTGAGCTCCCTCTTCATCATGACAGTCTGATACAGCGACCGCATCACTGCAGACGCTGCAAGGATCCGTCTATTGATCTCAAGCTCCATCCGTCTGACACTCGTGAACAAGACCCTGAGATAATTGAACTCCTCCACTTGAGACAAGGATCCTCCACCGACCTGAAGAGGGGAGTCCACCTTTCTACGGTGGAGAACCATAGCCTTGGATTTGGAGGTGCAGATCCTCATCCCGGCCGCTTCACACTCGGCTGCAAACCGCCCCAGTGCACATCAGAGGTCCTGGTTTGATTAGGCCAAAAAGACCACCTCATCTGCAAACAGCAGAGATGATATCCTGAGGTTCCCAAACCGCACACCTTCCGGTCCCTGGCTGCACCTTAAAATTCTGTCCATAAATGTAATGAACAGATCTGGTGACCAACATGCATCAGGAACAGGTCTGACTTACTGCCGGTAATGCGAACCAAGCTCCTGCTGCAGTCATACAGAGAGCGGACAGCCCTTAATAGAGGGCCTCGGACCCCATACGCACGGGGCGCAGCACGCTTGGCCTGCCAGTACCTCTCAGCTACTCCAGAGTCCTACTAGCTAACAAGGCCAGATAGGCCTTTTATTTGTATTTTTTTTAATGAAAATACTGCAATATGAAAAAAATTTGGGACGAGTGGCATCGGATGTAGGAGTTTGCCCTGCAACCAGAGGGTTGCCAATGTACGGCAATGTACGGCAGCCTTGCTTCTGTCAGTGAGCCCCAGGGCAGATGTGGCTACAATGTATTTTCCCACAATCACTATCTGAATGTGTGCATGAATGGTTGAATGACTGAAAGTAGTGCAAAGCCCTTTATTTAAATCTTCACACTTGAAAAGAGCTATATGAGTACAGGCCATTCAACATTTACCAAAACTGCATTTCCTAAATTGGAAACACATCTAGTGTGCTTTTTTTTTTCTTTTTTTATTGGAAACTTCCACTCTTACGGGGTTCCTTTCTGCAAGCTTAACCTCTGCTGTTGTCTCTCTCTAATCATTTTCCGAGACAGACTACAAAACATGGAAATAGGCAGAGATTCTGTAACTAAGCTGGTGCAACCAAAGGGGGTATAAGGATATGGTTGATGACTAAGCACCTACTGGAAGTTTAACATTCTGCACTATGTAAGCTAGACTCAAACAGCCAATTCTATCAGTGTGTAATACTATCTGTTACGACCATATTCAAGTCTCAAGAACCTTTGATGTCTTACAGAGCGGGCATCACCTTTCAACTGGTTTACTGTCATGAAGACATTGGAGCCAAGTCTCATGTTGCCAACAGGACTAGTACACCTGATACCCACAAGGGAATTTGCCCTATCACAAGAACGCATTGAGGGACTCTCCCAGATAAGGGCCACTTGTTACCCGCCTGCTGTGACTCACTCATGCTGACCATGTGCTGCCTGTTTTTGTCTGTAAAAGAGGGAGGGGCAGAGATCTGAAACAGAAAGCGAGACCCAGAGAGGGGTTTATTAAAAGCACAAACAAGGAGGTAAACTGAAACCTGGAGTGAAATATTCCTATTTTGGGGCAAACTGTAACGCTCTGCAAACACACCACAGCAAATTCCACCTCCTTCTTATATCCAGTGGGTGTCAGGCGTATTTGGTTTTGCTCATGTTTGGGCCCAAGTGGCACAGCACAGACACAACAATTGTGAGTCACAAAAGAAGTAACAGGTTGTGCATTCTTCCTCTGAGGCTGAACAACTCGCGCTATAATATCCAACTCTAGTGAGATTTCAGAACAGGTTCTTAAGAGTAAACACCCTTTGAATGGATTAACAGCCAGTCATCCTTTGCGTGCACAGCTTATTAAACGTACACTCCCAGCCAGGTAGGGTTGTCACCTTAGATATAAATCTTATGTTAGAGGGGGGAGGGAGAACACAGCTGATAAAGCAGGAATGGCCATAAATCTATGGTGTGTGTTTTTTTTTGTGTGTTTTATTCCCCTGCACTGTTTTGCATGTCCAAACAGAGCGTATAGCTGCTTGTGTGACCTCATGTCTGGAAAAGAGCTTTCTAATCAGACTCCTGGGTGTTTCTCACCTACAGCTGCATGCCCTTGCTTATTTTTGCGGTCTGTCCACCTCTGTCCTGTGGGTTTGTTGTTTTCCTTTTCCAGTGACACCTGGGAAAACTGTAGGGGAAACAAACCGCTGCCAACACATTCCTGTTCCAAATGCCTGGGATCAGGTATGCTCAAGATCGCACTAAAAAATTAGCTAAGGGGCATTATTTGATAATGATCTGCAAAAACATGTTAAGAGTCATGTGATACTTTATTCCAGTAATATGTTCAATACAATATGTTTCAAAAATGGCAGAATATACCTAAAATATTAGTTCACCGAATAAGTTATTTGGAAAAACACTTAAAAAAATTTTTTTTTAATTTATTGGATTAACCCCTTTTAAGGCAATGAAAAAGTATTTGCATTTACCCCATTGGAACCCATGATAAAAATGTGAAAAAGCTTTTAAAATAATTTCAGACTTTATTGCATCAGAATTATTTCACATGGTAAAACTTTCATTTTTAACTTGAGTAATTGTACTGTGATAAAAAAAAACATGTTTAAAAAAAAAACTTTACAAAATTAATACTGTATGCCTTTTAGTTGATTAGTGTTTCTTGGATCATCTTATTTCCTATCTGGGTAAGGACCCATAATTATTTCACAACCACATATAGTTAGAAGGAAGATGGTAAAAGGTCAAAAACAGAACAAAATACTAGTGTTGCACCAATACCAATACCAGTATCGGGCTAGGCCCCAATACAGCACTAAAATTGTGGTATCGGTATCAGCGAGCACCAACAAATAGGGCACCGATACCATTTTGAGAGCCAAAAGTTTATTCATCTATTGTCACCCATTCCAGGTAGGCATTTAAAAGTTCTACTGGATTCACTTTGTATTAGTGTTTTTCCTGCTTCACAAAGGTAGGCAGCAGCTTGATGAAGCAATGATGGCAATTATTTTACATCCAAGTAGTATGTAGTTCTGCATACTGGGGGAGTGGCGGCCTAGTGGTTAGGGGATAGGGCTTTGAATCCTGAGATTGGGAGTTTGATCCCCCACACCCCCAGACTGCCACTCTGGGTCCCTGAGCAAGACCCCTAACCCCACACTGCTCCCCGGGCGCTGCACAATGGCAGCCCACTGCTCCCCAAGGGGATGGGTTAAATGCAGAGATAAATTTCTCCAATGTGAGATCAATAATGTTCAATTTATTTTATTTATTATTTTATATATACACACACATCAATTTCAAACAGATGGTATCGTATTGGCCGATACTGCACAGCAAGGTATCAGTATCTGGGCCAAAAAATGGCATCGGCGCAACTCTAACAAATTCTAATGCTAATACTAAAGCAGGAAAGATTTCACTAAATCCGCATCACAACCATTAGACACCATCTGACTGCCAGCTCTTTATGTACAAAGGAAACGGCTTATTCTGCGCTAAGATCTGTGGCATTACTGTAACCTTAGAACACAGTGTTTTGGTTAAAAGGGACTGACATTGAGTGATTTGACTTCAAACATTCAACATAATGGATTCATAAGCCCCATTTACACTACCCTTTTGAAACCATGCCAAGATCGGTCTATCGATTTATGCCTAATATTGAAGCGTGGTCTGCACTATGTTATTCCACGCCACAACGCAAGAAGGACAATCACAAACTATCTGTGGGTCTAGATACAGCAGAGGGGGTGAGGAAGTGGGAGCAAGTTTGTGCGAGGGGTGAAAAAGAGCGGGGATCCAGGTGGAAAAAGGGTCCCAGCGTTCTCGCACACCTTGCTCTTCTAGCTGGTCCAGCTTCATGAGTTGATTCCCACAATAGCGGTCATACAAACAAAACGAGCCTGTTTCTGAGTATAAATCAAGTGTGAAAATTGGACCAGAGCTGCTTTTCCTGCACATCAACAGAAGTTAGCCAAGATGGCTCAGACATCTTTTTTTGGATGCCCACTGGACGCCCCCCAAGCAGCTTTTCCAGGCACGTCCCACCAGGAGGAACCACGGGATGTCCCAGGACACTCTGTAGGAACTAGGTATTTTTTGCTTGCTCTGGAATGCCTTTAGCTTCCTCAGGAGGAGCTAAAGGATTTGTCTATGAAGAGAATTTTGGAAGTGTCTCCTGAGACTGCTGATGATAATCCTGAGTATGGGGAATTAATATGATATGAATTCAAAGTGTAAGTACCAACATTGGTTCCTAATGCCCACAGCTAAGTAATTTGCAGGAGTATCTCCTCCAAAGGTTTGGAAGCCTTGTCATAACGCACCATAAATTGACAAACAACAGCAAGTTAACCGAATTTTGATTGTTATTGGGTTGTTTGCCATGACACGGATCTAGATCAAATTGATACAACAGCACGGATTTTGTCAGAGGAATAAGAGAAGAGTGAACTCAATGGATCTATGGATGCAAGAAAACAACTAAATGTTTGTCTGTGATGCCTGAATATCTGTTGTTTCCCTACAACTGTGGGACAGTACCAGTGGATTAGTGGGCAGAGCTACATTAATCCAAGGTTTGGCTTCCTGGGTTGTTTGTTGAAATTCTTCCATTTGTTGTTGTATTATTCTGCAATAGATGCCAGTAGAGCCACGCAAACACACAAAAAGTAGGTTTAATTGGGACCGGGTGTTGTTGGTCAGATGAGACAAACATTGATTTGGTAAGAGACCCTTTATGTGGGTTTGGTCTGAAACAAGAGATGAATATATCAGAAAAGGATGCTTCTAAGTACGGTGGAGGAGCCCTGATGCTGTCAGCTTATTTCTGTCTCAAAGGTCTTGGTTAATAAATGTCTCTCATCATAAACCTTTGAAATACTCTAGCAGTAAAAGCAAAATGAGTCTCCATTGGGTCTTTCAGCAGATTGTTCCAAAACACAAGATCAAATCATCTGAGTAATTGTTCAAAGGATAAGATCTATGTTTTCGCATGGCCAGTGTCAGAGCTAAATCCTATCCTCAAAGATCCCTTCCTCTGCATGTGAAGCTTTATGAAACATTATGGAAGACTAAGTGCTAACTATTAACTGACTAATGAGAAACATCTGTGTTGCTGTTGTGGTTTAGAGAGTTGTTATGAAGTAATTGTTATGAAAGTAAAGCTGTAAAGCTGTGGATAGTTTGCTGTTGTGTTTTTCTTTTTTCTTTAAAAAAAAGGGGAACCATCCTTATTTTTTTCCAAACTACAAAACCACAAACTTCGAAATAAGAAATAATTTCTCAATCTTAGCTGCCGGCCCTCCTACCTCCACCCCTTCCAGTTCCCCCCAGAGGCAGGCGCGTGCGTCAGAGAGGGGTTGGAAAAGAGGAGAAGTGCAGCCTTTCGACTTTCAGGAAGGAAACACATCTGGGGAATAAGGAAAGAGAGAACGGGTGAAAAGAGGAATTAGAATGGAGGAAGAGGTAGCAGGCCAAAAATAGAGAGCCTCTGTCTTGCCAGTGGCCCTCCCACACCTTCTGCCACTTAAAGCTTAGTCAGCCTTGACCTATACCTTAGTGGGTGACTAAGTTCTCCACTGAACCCCTTAAAACTCACGAACCTCTCCTCCTCCAGGGTTCCCCATTTCAGATTATCTAGCTGGTCATATTGGACTCCTCTTTTGGGTGTGCATGACTCAAGATGAAACATGTTCTTGGATATAAATAACTAAGCATGTTTGAACAATAACACTTAAACTGATACAAAGGATTTGGGAAGCTTTAATATGGAAGTCTGAGAGACATAAATTAAAGTTATGAGAACCGCATCAAGCCAAAGAGAGCTGGTAAACATTTACATTCCTCTGGTTGGAGAACCATCTAGAAAAACAGGAACTCCAGCCACACAAATATTGTGATGCCAGATCTGAGGTGATATTCTGACCAGACTGGTTTGGATGGGAAGGACCGGAAACAAGGGCGATTTTTTACCTCATGCAGGTGTTCAACAAACACACACACACACACACACACACACACACACACACACACACACTGGACGTGGTAAAACCCACAGTTTGGGTTTGGCAAAGCAAACAGGAAAAAGTGGGTAGAGTTTCAATGTGATTCGCAGTTTGATTTGCGACAGGAACAAAGAATGCAGGACAGATGCAGGAGAGGACCGTGAGATATAGAGAGGAGAGTGGAAAGGGCGTACGTGTTGGGCAGCATGTTAATATTAGAGGAGGGAGGATCCTGACAGAAACCTGTGAAAAGTCTGCTAAGCTGGAAATCATGAGGAGTTGTGAAATAGTCATGATGGTATCCATCAACAACACCTTGCAAAAACCACAAACTTTAACATTATTTCATTGGGACTTTCTACACACCCACTCAACCTAGCAGAAAATATTGAAGTGGAAAAAAAGGAAATGCGGGTTTTTTATTTAAAAATAAAAAATCTAGAATTATGAGTTGGACATGTATTTAGGTCCCTTATCATCATAAAAATGGTGCAATCAAACTGTTTGATTATTACATAGAGACAGACTGCCATCAGCAAAAACTAAACACAAATGAAGCACAATATTCTTATTTGATATGAGTGGGAGGATAAACAAATCTACCATTGGAATAACAGTTTTGCACCCAAAAAAAAAATCTCAGTTATATTATTTAATTATCTTATTTATTATTTCATTTGAGAGACAGATAATTTAACTTACTTGCTAAAATAAAGGGCAAACACAATTATTTAGATCAATATTTGACCTATTCTTAGATGACCCTCCAGCCATGTATGTCACAGAGGTTTGAGCAAACATCATATTGAAGGCCAATGAGCAAACAAAGGTATGGTGGCGGCATCATGCTGTGGGAGTATTTTTTTTTCCAAAGAAAGGACAGGAAAACTACACAAAGCAGAAGGAGCTAAAACACATAGAAATAATGCAAGTAAACCTGATTAAGATAGATAGATGGATAGATAGATAGATAGATAGATAGATAGATAGATAGATAGATAGATAGATAGATAGATAGATAGATAGATAGATAGAT